>NW_007050252.1:180051-204891 GCF_000164805.1 Carlito syrichta
GGGCAGCATTGGGACACAGGCCCGACCCGAGCCTGGGGCTCTTCCGCTGTGCCCCGCCACGCGGTCTCTCCTGCACAGCAGCCGGCAGCAGGTTCCCCGCCAGGGATTCGCTGCTGGCTCCAGGGTCGGGGTCCCCGTCTCACCGGCGCTCGCCCCGCACCCAAGCCCAAAGACTCGTTGGGGGTGCCCGCGGGTGTTCGCCGGATCTGCGTGCTGTGCTGGCCCGAACCGCGTTTGGTTCATGCCGCTACTGCGTATCGTGAATATTCGGCACGTGGTTGGGATTCAGCAAACGTTCGCTGATGTTTTTTCTAACAGATGACACGCCAGAGAATCCGGAGACGGGACTCACCGCTCGAGACCAGAAGGCCGAACTCTGCGAGAGCCACAGTTTGAACCTAGAACCTTGGCCCACAAGTGCAGAAGCCCTTCTAGTTAGCCATCAACCGCTGAGCTACCTGGTACCTCATTTCATATTACGTAACAAGTGAAGTTGTATAATTTTAACTATTTCCATGTTTTCTGACAGCTTCTTAATATAAATGACCAGCCAGTCATCATAAACTTGAGTTATTTCATTTTTATTACAATATGGTAATGCAAGCTTATTATAAGAGAATATTAGGAGAGAACAGTGAGAGAGAAAATTAAATCAATAATCCCCAAACATTTAAAATTAATGTTTTCCTCCAATCTGTTGATGCCTTTTTACATAATTGAGATCATGGTTTTTATATGACTTAGGAGCCTGCTTTCTAAAAAACTAAATATCATAACAAACATTTCCCTGTTTACTTCAGTAATTTCCCTATTTATTATTCAGATGGCTTGAAATCTTCATTTTATATGCTTTGATAATCATTTTTTAATGACTAAAAATAAATCTGTCCTATGGGCTGTCAATTAATCATTTCCTCCCAGTTGCTGGACAATTTTTCTGTCTTAGAAATAATATTACAAAGAACCTTTTTTTTTTCTCTATGAATTTCAGACTTTTTTGGAAATAGTTTTCTAGGAAAGAAATAATTGAGTCAGTGGATGTGAACATTTTCAAGGCTCTTCACATAGATTGCCAAATTGCTTTCCAAATGAGTTGTACTAATTTTTGTTCCTACTAACAGTAATTTGGATATTCCTAACATTTTAAATCTGCTCATTTCTTTATCACGTACACACATCATCACAATGTTTCGACTTGCAATAATCCATTCTAGAGATGATTCCGTTGGAACTCCTTCCTCCCACTTTTATACCTTAGGAAACTGAGGACCAGCCAGCTCAAAGGCTCGCTCAAGGTCACGGGAATTTGAGGGGATGAGCTGTGTGACGGCCAGGTTTTCTGAACCTCGTTTCTCTGCACTGCCTCCCCGAGATCCCTAAGCCATTTACATCTATTTATCTGTTCGGCAGAAGTGTTGCAGAATTGTCGTCGCTTGACATCTTAATCTTGATTATACCTTCAAGGGAGGCAGCTTTTGAAATATCTGGGCCAGGCAAGTAGCAAATTTCCCCTCTATGGGGAGAACAGGGTATTTCCTGATAACACTCCTCTGTCTGCCAGGGTTCTGCAGGGAACCTTGTATATCTACTTATCACTTCTCTTCCCGGCACCGGCTTCTGGAACTCCGTGAGCCCTGCTTGACACGCCCCTTGGCAGCTTTCTCCGCTTCCTTCCCGTGGGTTTCTGCTTTCCCCATCGCTGCTCAGCGTGATGGCAGCCTACCTCACTTCCAACTGCAGACCAAGCAGAAGTGTTGCTCCCGCCCATCTGCCACGTTGGCCAAACTTCCTTGGTGGCTAAGTCATTCCAGGCTCTCCCCTGGAGGGCTGAGTGAGCTGCAAATCAAGCGTCTCCTGGAAGGGCCTGCCCGGTCCTCAGCTATTATCAGAGCCGTGGTGGAGTACTCAGACTCGCTTCCTCCAGAGAGGCCAGACGCCCTGACTGTGCTGATGATGCCCTCGGAGTGTGGCCTGCACTGCACTGTGGGATGCAGAATATATGTCGCCCACGTAGTGTTCATCCTGGGTGGCATTCAGCACCTAACCTCTGCCCTCCGAAGCGTGTTATGTACTATGGCCACGCAAAACATTCCACAATATGGCTCACATGGACTGACTTCCCTCCTTGGAAACTCACCTCCTCTTGCACGTTAAAGACGGTCAGCAAGGCTTCCAAGCCCCTTCCTATATATAACGTCTGTCTCCCACCGGTTACTTACCCAAGTTCATTGCATGTCCCTTGTACTTGGTAGATGATCAAAACGTGTTAAAAGAATGAAAATGTGTGATCAGAATTAACACTGGATGGAATGAATACAAGAGTAAATGTCTGGATAAATGAATAAATAAGCCATAGAGGTACGGTGTTCTGTCAGAGCTGTGCTACCCAAGATGGGCACACACATTTGGTAACACCGATCGCCACTTTTAAGACCAAGGTATGGGCATGCAGCCATCTGACTGGTAGTTTTGCAGGACACTGAATCTGGGAACTGATCACTAAATATTGATCAGTAAACGAGCTTGACAGTTTTTTTTAGGAGAGCCTTAAGACTAAAATTGCAAAGCTTAAACTCTCTCGCCACAGTATTCCTGCTGACTTTTGCCAGCTGGAAGCCATTATATGCTTTTTCCACAGCAAAGCACATATCATGAGCCATAGATGGTCACTTTGAGGCACCTGTGACATTCTCTAACCTGTCTCATATCTGTCAAGGAGGGGAAGGCCTGAGTGCAGAACTAACCATTCGGGAGTCAGAAGAAGATTCAGAGCTTAACATCTCATGCATCTCCTGACCTGATCACCAGGTGACTTGCCAGCACTAAAATCTTCTAAGGCAGAGCTATGTCTGGTCGGGCATTTGAAGAAAGCAATGCACACTCTAATTTGAGGGTCTTTGGGAAAATATGACACTGTCGTTGAACAACACCTTCAAGTTGATGGAGTCATCCTTGCCAAGTGGCCCAGGGCCGCGGGCGGAATGTCAGTCCCTTTTTCTGTGCTTTGTCATTGAATCAGATGCAGCACTGGGGTGTTTTTGGAGTGTACAGACTGGAAATACTTACTGGAAGAGGCTGGTCTACAGGTTAGAGACTCGGCACCAGCAGCAGCCACGGGACTCGGAGAATATGGCAGAGTCAGGGCTGGCCAGAAGCAGAGGGAGTGCAGCAAAGGCCAGGTTTGGCTCAAGAGCCTTGGCATCAGCTGCTAGAACCTGGCAAACGGATAAGTAATTTTTTTCACAGCCAGCAGTAAAATGAAACTTATGGAAACAATAAAGTAAACGTTCTGTCTAGCCAGCAAGTCAAATTAGAGGAGATTAGATTTTTCCAACCAGGCCTGAAAATCAAGGTAGTTGGGGATGTGAGGATAGCCAGGAAATTAGTGCTATTTCGGGTTTTGAGATAATGAGGTAGACCACAGGTCGGCAAACTCTGAGCTCGGGTCAAATCCACCTGCTGCCTATTTGTGTAAGCTCACCGGAGAAGAATGGTTTTTACATTTTTAAATGACTGGAAATAAATCAAAAGACTACTATTTTGTGACACAGGAAAATCATATGAAATTTAAATTTCAGTATTCATAAGTAGAGCTTTATTGGAACTCAGCCACACTTACTCATTTATGTAGTGTCTAAGGCCGCTTTCGTACTAAAATGGCAGGGTTAAGTAGCTTCAAAACAGGCCCCATGGCTTGCAAAGTCCAAAATATTTATTTATTATCTGGCCGTTTTGAGAAGAAATTTGCTGACTTCTAACGTATGTGGTCAGAGAAGCTTAGCTCAGGGCCCATTCCTTATGAAGTCAAGGCAACATGCGACACAGAATAAGGAAGAAAGCTTGAAGTTGGAAGAGAACTTGGAAGGTGCCTGGCCCAGCCTCCTAGACCATGGACCGCCCTGCAGCAGCCATCCGCTGAGGACCAGCCATCCCAAGAATCCCGGCTCACAATCAAGCACCTTGACTCTGCCTATTAGCGAAAGCCGTTCCTGTTGCTGCGCTCAAACCACCCCCCTCACTACGGCACGGGCTTCTTTGTCTGGGACTGTTTCCGACCCTGAAAGGGCCTTAGCCACAGTCCTTCTTGACCCGAGAGTGGACGCCTGCCTCTTTCCACAGCTCTTTATGCTGCAAGGGGCTTTCACATGCTCGTTCTACCCTTTCGACGTCTCCCAGAGAGCAGATGTGCATAATTCTTCCTAGGACCGCCGAAGAATGTGAGACTTAATGTTAGAAATTGAATTGTTTCTCCCTTTCCATCAGGTTCACATGTGGAAGCCTTAATCCCCCATGTCGCTGTATTTGAAGATGGAGTCTGTAGGAGGTAAGGTTAAATGCAGCCATAAGGGTAGCGCCCTAATTCAATAGGACTGATGTTTTCATCAGGGATTAGGAGACACTGTAGGGCTCCCCCACCTCAGCACGTGCACAGAGGAAAGCTGTGTGAACACACAGAGAGAAGGTGCATCTACAAGCCATGAAGCGAGCCCTCATCAAAAATCAGCCCTGGTGGGAACTTGATCTTAGCCTTCTAGCCTCCAGAATGTGAGACAATAAATTTCTGTTGTTTGAGACACTCAGTCTGTGGTATTTGGTGATGGCAGCCCCAGCGGTCTAACACGGCTAACAAGGTTAAATAAATGAGGCCACTCAAAATGAGGCCACTCACCAGGGGCAGAGCAGGCACTCGTCACTCATTCCACAAATACTTGCGAATCACCTACTAAGTGCAAGGAGTCTTATGGAGGAGACAGGCATTCATCAAACCAATAGAATTAAAAAAACAAAGAAGAGCTACTGCAGAGAGATGCATGGTGTTATGTGCTATAAACAAGCTCAACCCACTTACTCCATTTGGTCAAAGGAAACTATAGAGTCATGACTGAACTGAGATCTGGAAGGTAAAGAAATGTTTACTAAGTAAAGGAGGAGAGTGAACTTCCAGAGAGACGGCATGCGCAAGACCCTGTGGTAGCCAGCAGCCCGTGTTGTCTAAGAAGATGAGAGAAGGTCGACACAGATGAAAGAGGTGAGGAGTAGCATACGTTGAGGCTAAAGAGGGAAAAGCCGGCCATATTTCCCAAGGCCTTGCCGGTCGCGTTCAACGATTGAGTGTCTCTTTGTTTTGAGAGCAGCAGGAAGCTATAAAGTGCTGTCAATGTGGAAATGACTTCTTTAAGATTTCCAGTTAGAAAGGAATACTCTGGCTGAGGCTTAGAAAACAGATGGGGGAAGTCAAGAGGGCTCCAGGAAGATCAGCTAAAAGATGATGGCAGTAGGCAAAGCAAGAGACGCTTGTGACTTGGACCGCCAAGGTTTCTCTGAAGATGAAGCAAAGGAAATGGCTGTAAGAGCTATGCATGCAGACAAGTCATTCGGACTTCTCATGGAGAGTGGAGAACGAGGTTGAGAGGAAGATGTCCGGCATGACTTCTGGATTCCTGTACATTTAACGAAGATGGATGAGAGGACAGCAACATTCACTCAGATGTGACATAGTGCAAGAGGACGTCGATGCCCTTCAGCCAAAGACCAGCCGGACTATGTCTGCAGTTGAATGAAGTCGAGCAAACAGACTTGCAACCAGGGAAAATGCACATGATAGGGAAGCGTGGAGTATCTCAGTAAGACGGTAAAAGAGTGTTGCAATGGCCATACTAAAGAATCTGGGCTTCTGTTAGGTGATTTGGAGGTGATAGAAGGAAATTAAGGCTCTGCCTTAAATGCTGTCAGGAAGGAGAGTTAATTTTATGAGCTGGTGTCTTCATCATTCCTACCTAAAAAACTAATGGAAAGATGCTAAAGCTGACAGGTAAAGACAAAATAGGCTTGTACCATCCAGAATGGGGTGATGCTTGCTCATTTTTACATTGGAGATGTCTATGATTCTGTCTACATTCCGGCATGATTATGGAGTGATCCTGGTTTTGTCTTATTTGATGTTCCTTCCCTGATACCGTTATTCTTTGGAATAATTTACGTGCAACAGGAGAACACCACAGCCTAGCTGTGAAGGACAGGAGGTGCCTAGCAACACCATAGCCTAATCGATAGGGCCAGGTGAGTTCTTAGCCATAAGAACTACCTTTCTCACTCTCAGGTCCCTCTTTTGGCTAAGGACAGATGAAGTCAAGCTGCAGGATGCTCTTATAGGATACTTATATTTCACCACTGCTGAGCTTTTGCTGATTAAGAGGTTGCACTGACACTGTAGTCTGTCGTGCGACCAGAGTTCATCTCTTCTGCTCCTTTTGTTAAAGGACAAGCTGCTCCTCATTGGACAAGACAAGGGCTGCACAGTTACATTCATAACTCTCGGCAAGATACATCAACCCACTCAACTCAGGCAATGACCAGAAACAGAAACAAAAATGGTTATTCATTCTTGTAATAGACCCTGAAGACAGGGACCTAGATTAACAAGCCCAGGCAGTAAAAACAAGTCCCTAATTCCAAATGTTCTCTTCTGGAGACCCAAGTTGTTTTGTTGAGCCTATTTATAGACCGTTCTACCTATGTGCAACTCAAAGAACTACAGCATAAATTTCCCCTTGACTAGCTAAAAGAAATTAGGATCTATGTGACTATCTATTATCTATAGCTAATGAATTTAAATTTAAATTGTTTTGTTGGGCTTCCAGAGCAGAAGTTGTAGAATCCGTGATTTTTGACAGGCTCAGAGATAAGTTCCAGACCACCTTTTCTACTTATATCATCTCTCCTCTGAGAATGTAACACAACAGGCATAAGACATTTTTTTTTCTCTCCAGGTGAGAAGATTCTCTGAATGGAGTTAAACAGCTCCTGAGAAGCAAGCTTGTATGTCTCTGAAGAGAGCAAACTCACCATCGTAGCAAGGAGAGGTTTCACCAATCAGGTGGTCATGACTCCAGCAACATTGTATTGAGTGTGGTCAAGGTTCCATTTTTATAAGACTATGTGAGAGAAATTTAAATATCAGAATGGACCTGTAGAAGGAAGTCTACCTAGTGAAGTTGTTAAAGAAATAATTATTAAGTTTTTGGTAGGAATCAGTTATATTCATAGTAGCTGTGGTCTGAGGAAAACACCCCAGAATAGTCTGATTTTTCTTAAGTAGTGGAAGACCGTAGGGAGTCAAAATAAACAGAATGAAAATAAGGGATATTATACCAATAAATATTGCAGTCAGTTAATATAGAGGGTGTCAAAGCACAACAGAAGTGAGATTAGTGACAGAGAAGAAAAACGGTGCTGAAGAATCAGAAAGTCAATCTCAGTGCATCATCCTGGTGAAAGCTCTTCTTCTGCAGGCAACAACTTGTTCTGTCGACTTGGCTTAAGGATATGTTGAGTTTAAGGTGCTTTTGAGACATCCAAGACAGCATGCCGAGCAGCAACTGGAGACAGTCTTCAGGAAAAGAGTTTCAAGAGAGAAGAGAAAAGGATTCAGTCAATCAGCTGCCATGCTCTCGATGCCACCATGCTGTTTTCTGAGCCTGCTGTAGATTTCCTTCTGCCGTTGGCCAGGTGACCAGCCAATGCTGTCTACCCAGAGTATGTACGGAGGGTTGTTGTTTCTAAGAAGTTAGACTCCTCCTTTGACATCATCCGTCCACACTCCCTTTGTTTGTTGAATAAACAAAGTCTGAGTTAGAGCTAGAAGCATCAAATAGAGGCAGATGCTGTTCTTTTCATGTGCATGGTCTTATGAATGTTTTCTACAGCCACCACTGTATTGTCACTCAGCATCCCCTGCAATACTCATAACTCTTTCATTGCCCATAATAGAAAAATTCATCATAAAATATTTCCCTCATGTTTGAGAAATATATGGGGATATAAAAATTACAGTTATTCTTCCATATCAGAGAGAGAAATTTGTTCCAAGACCCTCCCAACACCATAGATATCAGAATCCAAGGACGCACAAGTCCCTGTTATTAAATGGTATTATATTTGCATACAGCTTATACTCATCCTTCCTTATATTTTAAATCATCTCTAGATTACTTACTATGCTTAATACAATGCAAATGCTACTTAAATAGCTATTATACTGTGTTGTTTTAATTTGTATTTTTATTGGCATACTGTAATTTTAAATTTATTTTTACAAATATTTTTTATTTATGACTTATAGAATCCATGGATGAAGAACCATGCATACAAAGGAATAACCAGATATATTATACAAGTTTTGCTCATTTCACTCTGATTTACTAAGCCAAAACTGTTGAAAAAGAGAGTGGACCAATAATACTGATTATAAAAAACAAAAGAGAGTTTCTTCTTCATTAAGGATAGGAGATCAAGTTGAGCTTCCCATGAGTCAATACCATTTGATTCCACAGGGAGAAACTCCAGGCTGCCTATCATGACCTACAAGGTTCACCATGGTCTGGCCTGGTCTCTCCCAGACCCACCCTGACGGGTTTCTCCTCGTTGGCTGGTTCTACCACATCACTGTCCCCTTACTTCCTTCACCTATACCAGTATTCTCTTTCCCGCCTCTAGGCTTCACGCTCCCTGCCAGGAAATTTCTCCCTCCGGCACTCACCGTGCTGACCCTACTCATCGGTCACCACAGCCCACGTGCCGCTTCCTCCAAGGAGTGAGCTGTGCACCCAGGTGATCTCTTCTACCTTATTCTTCCTCATGTACCAACTATCACAATCGGATCTCATCAGTTGCAAGCTGTGATCAGTCATCTCACAGACTCCATCTATTACACAACATTTACAAACTGTGCAACCTCATTTGACCATTTCTTCACTTTAAGGATGAGCAAATCTTTTTGTAAAGAGCCAGATAACAAATATTTTAAGGTTTTTGAGCCATACATTTTCGGTAGAAGCTACTCAACTCTGACATTGTGGTGCAAAAGCAAAGATAATTGACAAAAGAAAGCATGACTGTGTTCCAATAAAACCTTACAAAAATAAGCAGGGGCAGGATTTGGCCCATGGGTTATAGTTTGCCAACCCCTACTCTAGTCTGACTGCAACTTCCCATAAGCAGAGAGCATGTCTACTTCGTCACACTGTCCTCTTGGTGCCTAGCACAGAATAAGTGCCCAGAAAAAGTTTAGTGAAGGCATACATAAATTTGTTGTAGCAAATTTCTAGAACACTGTGACGATGACTCAAAGACCATTTCCCTGCCTTCCTTCTTATTCCTCCCATTTAACTATGGATTTTTTGTTTTGCTTTTGTTTTTGTTGGTGTTTGTTTGCTCGAGTCAGGATCTCACTCTGTTGCTCAGCCTGGAGTGTAGTGGCACCATCATGGCTCACTGCAACCTCAGACTCTGGGGCTCAAGAGATCTTTCTGTTTCAGCATCCTGGAACTACAGGTGCATGCTGCCACTCCAGGCTAATTTTTTTTCTTTTCCTTTTTTTTTAGAGATGTCTCACTATGTTGCTGAGGCTGATCTCGAACTGCTGGTCTCAAGCAATCCTCCCACCTTGGCCTCCTAAAATGCTGGGATTGCAAGCATTAGCCACCACACCTGGCCCCCATTAACTTTGAACATCAAAATCAGAGCCATCTGTCTTACTCCTTGTTTCGATCAGATTACTTCCGTGCAGAGGAACCTAAGTTCACTTTCTATTGCATCATGCAGAAAATGTGGCTATTCGGATCCCTTAGGAGAGCACTCACTGACAGATAACGGGACTGGACACTGAAGTTGCGGCTTAGAATCTCACCTTTTGTCATTGACAAGTTTTATGGCCTTCGAGTTAAAACTGTGCAGGGGATATTTAATTTATGCCATGGAAAGTCCATAGACGCAGTGCATTTCTGAACATTTAATCGAGCCTGCACCGTGTCACTAGAGGCTCTCTGTCTTCAGGTCTCTGCTCTCCGCCTCCGGTCCCTCCATTTCATCGCTGGTGGTCTTCCCCACGGGATCAGACGACTGCCCTGGTTGCAGGATTCCCTCTACACTTGGCACCAACCACAGTCTTGCAGAAAAGCAAGGATGCTTTTATTCACAGACCCCCCCCACCCAAGCAGGCTTCTCTGTGTTTTTATGCATAAATGTGCCATTTGCTCCTTCCCAAACTACTCTCTGGGACCAAGAGGAATGTCCTGAGTGGTTACATCTGAGTCACTCAAACCAATCACTCAAGCGGAGAGGGTGGGGTTGCCCTGATTGGCACATACCTTTCGAGGCCCAACCCTGACACTGGAGTTCATGCCCTCTTCCCTTGAGTGCCTGGTCTGGCGACGAACAAATAACCAATGCTAATGACTTAGCTGTTCTTATTCAGGTATCTTGTATGTAAGATGAAAATGACACCAACCCCCAACTTGTTATGATGATTAAATGACTCAATGTAATGATGACCTATTTTATATATTTATTATAGATGTGATGATTAAAATCATCAAAGACAGCATTTCCTGTCAGAAAGGGATTGGTGACAAATATGTGACTTAAAACCTGTTGTTTTTTTTTTTGAGTCAGAGTTTCACTCTGTCGCCCAGACTGGAGTGCAGTGGCCGCTCCCGGCCCCCGCAGCCTCGACCTGCTGGGCTCCGGCGATCCTTCCGCCTCAGCCTTCCGCGTAGCCGGAATTACAGGCGCCCGCCACCTCGCCCGGCTGATTTTTTGATTTATTGTAGAGATGAGGTCTCGCTGCCCAGGCGGGTCTCGAACCCGCGGGCTCAGGCAATCCACTCACCTCAGCCTCCCAAAGGTGCGGGATTATAGGCTGAGCCACTGAGCCCGGCTAGAACCTGTTTTTATCATTTATAAACTTACTGACCTATGAGTTAGACTGTATAGGGAATATTTAATTCATGTAATGGAAAGTCCAGAGACACAGTGAGTTTCAGAGCATGTAATCAAGAGCTTAAATTGTGTCCTTACAGGCTCTATGTCTTTGGGTTTCTTTTCACTGCCTTATGCATATATAATCATATATATGTAGGGGATGAGAGGGAGAGGAAGAGATAGCAAGAGTAAACAAGGTTGGCACAGGCTTGATATTTTATAAACATTGTTTTCCTTCCTCAAGCATCCTTTCTCTCACATTGTTTCAAATGATTTCCACCCATTGCCTCCTATCATTACCTAACAGGCCTGATTTTTCTTCCTGATGCCCACACCGGAAATGAACATCCTAACTTGTAACAAGGGTGTGGAGAGTTTGAAATCAGCTAAAACAGCACTCTGCCTTCTAACCCATGACCTTTGCCCTTGAACTTTATCATTATTCCCAATGCTATCTTCATCACCAGAAGCCACCAATTAAGCAGTCTCTTTCATTTGACTAAGAGTCTGACTACAGCTACGTGTGCAAACTAGCAGTATTGGAGGGTTGGAAGGACCCGAGCTACATCCTTGGTAGCCCCTTGCCAGAGAGGGGACATGCCCTGGAATGAAGTGTGCACACAGAAGAGTGGGGAGCAAAGAGGAAAAATGCTTTATATTTGTAGACTGAGTGGGGACAAAATCTGACATCATAGACTGCTTACAAACTCTTAGTTTACCTTCCACTAGAACTTGAATCTTTTATCTGTGGAAGAAAAATTCTACCGTGGGCCGATTGTGGAAAGACACTTAGGTGGCACGTCTGGGGCTGTTATGCCACCATTTGCTACTTGGAGCTTCTCAACTGGCACCATCTTGGGCATTGACCTGCCTTCCAGTGAGCCAGCCGTGCACAAGCTCTCTAAATCTCCTAAATCCGTGGCCTGGTGCTTTATTCCCTCTGGCTGGAGCACAGGGAAGGGCTGTCAGTGCCAAGAAGAGCAGGCAGTGACCCCCCTTGTTAGAGCTGGGCTCGCTGAAGCTGCTTCAGTTCAGGTGGAAATTTGCTAAAATTATCCCCTTTGAAATCATACATTCCCGTTTAATGTTTCAAACCTCTGATTGATTGCTCAAGTTGGAGCTGTGATAACAGTGGTTGGTGTTCTTCAAGAGGATGGAAATGCCAGCTCTTGGGAAAATGACAGCTCTCTGAGAAATAATCAGGTTCACGGCACCTCTCTCTTCAAACAGGAAGATTATCATGGGTTCACAAAATTACCTGTGATGGCCTTTTCCCCCAGCAGTGGCGGTCCTTTACTACTAACTGGCGATCCTGTGAAGAGAGAGGAGGCGTTTCATTTTAACTTCCTGTTGATGTCCGTTCTCCTTTCACAACATCACTTCTCACAAAGAATATTTTGCCTGAAAATCACGTCTTTCTGTATGACTTGGACATTTATTTTCTGGAAAGCAGAGAACTGGGTTAGATGACCTCATGGTACCCCTTCATATCTTTGGAATTCTGTGATTCTAGGATTCCTGGTCTGGAAATTGTCAAAAACGTATGCTATGATGTCATCTCTGCTACTTACAAAATTGATCAACATAGATGGTAAGAACTATAGAGAAGGAAGGTGAGGTCCCATGGAGATGCTGCTGCTGAGAATAATGATGGCACAGAATTCCACTTCGGGAGAGAGGGGGGCCGCAAAAGGTGTAAGAATCCTTTTAATTCAATTTCCAAAGAACCTGCTTAACTTTTCTTCCTCTTATTGGAAGTTGGAAATGAAAAATTCAAAATAAGAAGGGTAGGAGTGATGGCATAAGATTAGGATTCCAGTTTTGAGTAGTTTTAAAATAGGGATTCAATTCAGGACCTCCAAGCCTAGATAAGAAAAATGGATTTGAAATCCATTAAAGAGCGAATACTTTTTGGCCCCTGAAAAGAAGCCATAGAAATGATTATTTCTTGGACTTTTCTGAGCTTTTAGCCTCCTACCAACCATTTCACTCTCTGCAAGCACAAAGGCAACATCCATGTAACCGAGGTGACAGTTCCACATGGGGCCATATGGACATATCTGTAATGAGTATGATGTACAGCTCTTTGTTTCAGATAATGAAAGCAAGATGGTTCTAGCACCTAATAAGTGAATCCAGCCAAAAGACGACAATACATTTAATAATAAAAACCCACCAGAAGAAACCGCTGCTTATCTGAATCTGAAGGAAACTTGTCCTGCCATCTGCTGTTGTTAACGTTTTATATCACCATATTTGTCTGCGGTCTTTCAGAGCCCAGCACTGCTAAGCTCTTCATACTGAGTAAGCTACTAGGCAGAGCAGAGTAGTTGGAGGAATAGGAGCAAATGCAAAAGGCACTTCACTGCTTCCAGACTCAGTCTGCCGTCTTCACTAGCAGGGAGACCAGCAGTGCAGAAATCAAAGCGGGACTTCTCCATGGAAGCTTTCATTATGGGAGGAGCAGAAAGGGGCCAAGTCACCACACTGTCCTCCACAGAAGCTGTACTGGTTTACACGCCCACCAACAGTGTAGAAGTGTTCCCCTTTCTCCCCATCCTCTCCAGCATCTGTTGATTTTTGAGTTACTGATCCTATCCTGAGTAGAGTTAGGTGGTATCTCACTGCATTTATTTGATCATGAGTGAAGCTGAGCATTTTTTCATGTATCTCTTGGCAGCTTGTATGTCTTCTTCTGTCTGTATGTGTCTATTCATATCTTTTGCCCATTTTTTAATAGGTTTTTTTTTTCTATCAGCACGTTTGAGTTCCTTGTAGATCTTGGATGTTAGGTCTTTGTCAGATTTACAGTTGGCAAATATTTTTCCCATTCTGTGGGCTGTCTCCATGCTCTTTTGATGGTTTCTTTTGCTTTGCAGAAGCTCTTCAGTTGATGAGGTCCCATTTGTCTATCTTATCTTTTATGGCATTCACTTTTAGAGAGTTGATCAGGAATTGGTTGCCTATTCCAATTTCTGTAAGGGTGTTCCCTATGTTTTTTTTTTTTCTAGGATTCTTATAGTTTGAGGTTTTACATGTAGGTCTTTGATCCAGTTAGAGTTAATTTTTGTGTATGGTGCTAAAAATTGACCTTCTATATGACCCAGAAATCCCCCTTCTATGTATACACCCAGAGGAACTCAAATCACTCTATAAAAAAGATACCTGCACATGCATGTTTATTGCAGCATTATTCACAATAGCAAAAACACGGAACCAACCAGGCTGCCCATTAAAAGTATACTGGATAAAAAAAGTGTTACATTTACATAATGGAATATTAGCTATAAAGAAGAACAAAAATATAGCCATAAAGAAGAACAAAATTATGAACTTTGCTGCAACTTGGATGGAATTAGAGTCTATAACACTCAGTGATCTATCAGAGTAACAAATATATGAGTACTACATGTATTCACTCATAAGCGGACCCTGAATATTTATCATAATACTATAAGAAAGGGATTGGCAGTAGCATGACACTGCCAGGGGAGGGGGGTACATAACATTAATTAGGGTACCCAACTTTGCCTGTACGATGACCTCTTATGTACCTAACCCAGAATTGTACCCCACATCCTTAAAATAAATAATAAAAAATCAGAAAAAGAGAAAGAATAAATAAAGAACCAAAGAGGTGGAGACTCGGGTGGGCTCAGAGATTACAGGTGGAGCCACTTGGCCACATCAGTGTCCTGCTGTCTTCCTCACACAGTGCCATGTGACATGAAACCCAGAGGCCACGGCATCCAAAGACTGCAACAGAGAGTCTGCCCAGAGGAAGATCACAGGCACAGTGGCATCACAGCACACACACTTACGCTGTCTTCCAAAGCCCAGAACAGTGTAGAGTCCATTAGAAGGGGAACATGATTCTCATAAATGGAGGGAATCAAGCATTGGTAGCAGTGGAGGAAAGGGAGTTGCCTGCTGTTTCCCTATCAAGAGAAGAGCTTAAGAAACAAAGTACAAACAAAAGTACTTCTTAAACTCTTCTCTTGATAGGGAAACTTAGAGTTTATAATACTGAGTGATCTTTCACAGAAACAAAGATCTGAGCATCACATGTTCTCACTCATAAGTGGACCTTGAACAACTACCGTAATACTATAAGAAAAGGATTGACGGTGGTGGGGAAACTATGGGCGGGGGTGGCAGGGAGGGACAGGGAGGTGGGATTAACTGTAGTCAATATCTCTCTGGGGAAGGGGAGGCACACCTCATCAACAAGGGTAACTGCACAAAGAATTCTTGTATACCTAACCCTTAACTGTACCCCACAACTGTAAAATAAAAAATATATATAGTTGAAATAATTAATTTAAAATGGAAAAAAAATAATGGAAAAAAATAAAATAAAATCAAAAGAAACAAAGTACTTAAAATGATTATGGTTCCAAGCGGCCTCCAACCCAAAAGTTCTATCCCCCATTCCCAGGGATCTGGTTTGGTTGGACCCTGATCCCTGACAAGGGGAAAGAGAAATCCTACCTTGGGTGAGGCTACCCAGATTCCCCAGCGTGAGGATAGCCAGGCTGAGAAGGAGGGCTCAGACCTCCCCTAGGGGAGATGACTTGGACCCCTGGGGAGACCCTATGAGCTTCCCATGCAAAACAGAACTCCTAGCGAAGACCTTGGCACACAACTTCAACCCAGAGAAGGTCTGATGGATCACCATCTTTTGGCATCTAGTAGGGCCAACTCAGGGGCCATAGCCGAGTTTCTCCAAGGCCTCTTTCCAGTGGGAGCCTAAAGCAATTGGAGAACAGTTGAAGATGGGCCTGGTGAGCCTTTTCTGCATGTTCCACTGCTGTCCTGCAGCTGTGCCTGCCAAGGAAGAGCCACCTGTTGGCAATAAAAACTCATAAGATTTGCAGGGATATTGGTCCAGGAGGGGATAGTCTAATTGTTGACACAGATCCACCTGGATGATTGGTAGGAAAAGATCTTGATAGCTGGGGTGGAAACTGACCTGGATCTTGGAGATACAGTTCTTAAAATTTTTGTTTTGTTTTGGTTTGGCTTTTGGAGAGGGAACAGTGGGAAAAGAGGGTTCATGGACACATGTAAAATGGAAGCTATAGGTCAGCTTCTCCCCTAAAGAAATGCATTGATGTGTGATTTGATTTGTCTTTACATTTGGGGAGCTCATGGGGACCTTGAAGTCTGAATATGCACCCAAAGTGAAGAGCCCTGCTTAGAGACACTTTTGATAGAACAGATGAGGAGTTTATGTATAAGACTTAGCACTTTATTTATTTATTTATTTTTTTATTCTTTTTGAGTCGGAGTCTCGCTCTGTCACCCAGACTGGAGTGCAGTGGCCGCTCTCGGCCACCGCAGCCTCAACCTGCTGGGCTCTGGCAATCCTTCTGCCTCAGCCTTCCGTGTAGCCGGAATTACAGGCATGTACTACCACGCCTAGCTGATTTTTTGATTTATTGTAGAGATGAGGTCTCGCTGCCCAGGCGGATCTCGAACCCGCGGGCTCAGGCCATCCACTCACCTCAGCCTCCCAAAGGCGCGGGATGACAGGCTGAGCCACGGAGCCCGGCTAGGACTCAGCACTCTAAATAGCGGTTTTCTCAGTGTGCCTCCTACAGCACTTGTATCAGTGCCATTTGGTGCCATCGCCTGGGATATGCTCCAAATGCAGATTCCTAAGCCCCTCCTTGGAATCAAAGGATCACCGTCATTCGGGGTGGTATCCTGGAATTTGCCTCTTTGGTAAACACACAGATAATATTTATACATCGGACGGCTTCACAAAACCTGACAGTTGAGAATGGCCTTAAAAAACAAGGCCTTAAGCGTCCAACCAAGTCTCAAGGCTGATCCGAAAGGGTTTCAGAAACTAACTGATCCCTAGATTGGTCTGTCCATTGTGTAGGAGGTGGATGGAGCTTAAGACTGTCTGGCTGACAGAGAAGAGACAGAGTCCCACGGCAGTTACTAGAAACCAGCATTTGTCTAGGACCTTTTCTGGTTCAGGCACTTTTGCATGTGCTTCATACCGTTTAACACCTCTCAATCATCCTCATATTACTGATGAAGAAATCAAGTTTCAGAGAGTTTGGAGATCTTGCACCACATTGTAGAACAAATAAGAGGAAGGTCCAGGCCTTAAATGCAGGCAGCCTGGCTTCAACACCCAGCCTGCTTTAAGATTACACTGCACGGTTTTTCATTTGTATTCCAAACTTGGATTACACAAAGAAAGAAATTCATTCCATTATCCAAAAAAAGAGAATCTGAGTATATCACCTTCAATGATCTGGAATCAAGATTTATGTGAAGTGTGGAGAAAAAAAGGCAAAATGTGATGTGAACCAATGGGCAATGTGTGAAGCTTGGGCCACAGGAGGAAAACGCAACCAGGACGGACTCACCCAGCATTGCGTAATAGTTGAAGCGGTTTCCATGAGGGCATGGCATTTTGAATTAACTCTGAAGACCAGGAGAACTATGAATTAACTCAACCTTACATAGAACCTGGCTTCAAACCGAATCTTCTAAAAATCTGCCTCAGATATGACTTTTGATATGCAAGAATATTTATGGAAGGCAGAAGGGGAAATTCCTGAACAAAGAAAAATTTTTAAATAAAATTTTTAAAAAAGAAAGAATATCTCTGGTAACAAAACATAAAGAGAGACTTCATTGTGAAGAAAACTGCAAGACGTATGTACAGAGGAACTATCCAAAGGCGATAAACAAAGCTATGTGTTTTAAAGAAAAGGAAAGAAAAGTGGTGTTGTTTTTTTTAAACTTATAATCACTGGTCAGCTCTTGAAGGATAAACAAAAGCTAACTTTGTTGAGTACCTACAATCTGCCTGGCATTTATTAATTCAATTTTTAATCCTTAAAAAATAGAGAGGATAGATATTGTCATTACTATTGTCCATTTTTAAATGACATAAACTTGCCCAAGATGTAACAGGTAGGTATTAGAGGAACAGGATTCAGACCCTGATGGTCCAGCGCCAGAGTGCTCCTTCAACCACTGGCCACGCTGAAGAGTTGGCATGTTTGAGAGTTTGGGGAACATGGCCCAAACTCCCAAACATGTTAGTCCCCGCCTTGACAGGGCCAAGGGGAAGCTAGCAAGATCATGTATGACAAAGAGTTTGCTATTCACTGGAATGTATGAATATGTTGTGAAGCGGAAGGGCCTTGGGGCATCAGTTTTTCAGTAACCCCTCTGAATGAGAGCAAGAACAAAGAGGACGAATATCTACATCCTTGTCTCTTGCCATTTGGCAGACAGCACCATTCCACCAAGACATTTTCCCATTGGCAAGCATGTTTATTTATTTTTCAACCCCAGGTAGTATTTTGTTCCCTTAGAGTCTAGGAACCAGTCCTGAAGGGCACTGACCTTGTGTTAAGGGTCTCTCTTAAAGACAGGGGTCTCTTGTTTGTGGCTCTCCCTAAATTTAATTCCACAATTTAACCCTTGATGGCCCAAATTGTAAAAGCTGGATTGACCAAATGACAAAAACAAAAGAGAAGAGAAGGCTTTATAAAGATGTATAAATGCCTACCCACATGTGCACTGGCGGTCCTCTTGGAAACTAGTGAGAATAGTGCACATCCCCTGTTCCCTGAAAGGATAGGGGAAATCAGTATAGGCAGCTCGGACAAGGGTGCAAGTGATTCAGCAAGACGCACCCTAAAATTGATGGCCAACGGTCAGTTGCTTTTGTAACCTAATCTCTTACAGTATCATGACAAAACTATTCCCTCCAAAACTATTCATGTTTCTCAATGGGATGACATCAATCTAAGCCTTTTTGTCAACATTTTCAGTGACTTTCTTTTGCTTATTTTTCTTAGTCTTTTTATCTCTAAGGGTTTCTCAGTTTTCTTTCAGATAATCTGGCTTACATGGAAATGCCGGTGCTACTGACATTCTCAGCCCCACGTTTGTACAGTGCAGTCCTCAGCACGGTAATAATCAGAGCTAATTAAGTGATGAATATATGTCAGGTGATGGTCTGAGCAATTACACATATACACTAATGTAAATTTTTGTAACAATCTCAAATTAGTATTGTTTCATAAATAAAGAAATGGGGACACAGAATGTTCCCGACATTTGCCCAGTAGTATTGGCCAACAATTTATTTATGTCACTCACTGCAGCTTTAACTTATTCATACCACACTATCCACTCACACATATATTAGCACAAATATTAGAGCAAGATAGTTTCCCAAAAAATGGAAAACATTATTCGGGCAGTAAAAATAGTGGCTACCGTTTTTTATGCTAATGGAATTTTGCATATTTTACAGTTTTAACAGTAACTCTGCAAAGTTGTATGGTTACCCTCATTTAAAAAAACAACTCTGTGAGTCAGACATTTCAATTAGATTCTTCAAGATCGTCAGCTGGTCTGTGAAGATTTGAACACAGATACAGATCTTCTCTCTTTCCCTACAACTCGCGGTCTTAGTAATAGCATCCTGGGCGCAACCAGCCCAGTATAGAAAAAAATTAGATAAGGTGTCATTATTTTAGAACTTCTAACAGCCAAAGAAGGGAACACTGGCCATAATTAGACATAAATTCTAGACCTTAGGAAAGAATGGTTTTTAAAAGTTCAGAGTAAAAGTAAGTACACTGGTTACACTATAGAAGTTTAAAAGACTAAAAGAGGAGGAAAAAAGAATTCTCCCTGAAAATAACAAATGACACTGATCAAGAAGAAGAAGAAAAAAGCCTTTAAAAAAAGACCTCTATCACAGAGCTCTCTAATGATCTCTTCAATGAGTTCTCTAATGATCTCAGATTTTTAAAGAAATGCCTGAAATATGGAAAGAGGCACATATAACCAAGCAGCCCAAACCAGCCATAACAATATAAGGAAAAATAGAGCCCAAACTTCATTGAGGCTTAATAGGATAGTGTAAGGGCACTAAGAGGTGGCTTTGCATTGGACTCAGAGCAGGAAGAAGAATGAAGAATGCAGCCCGGCCTACTGCCTGAGGACAAATGGCGTCACGCAAAAAGGCTAACAGAGAGAAACGGAAAGGTTCAGCTCCTGCATTGCTGTCTGTATCAAGAAAAGCAATCCCCAAACCGGGAAGGCTAGAACAAATATGGTTAGTAGGAAATTGAGACCTGTAATAGACAAGAAGACAGTAAAAAAAAAATACCTAGCAACCCTAAATGACTTCCTACTCCACCAGAGGAAGGCTTGGAATGTGGACAGCTGCAGGGAGCACTGCAGAATTTGGGAGGGTTTGGGAGAACAAGGATGGGCGCCATTAAAAAAAATGAAGTGGGTGTGGGACATAAGGTTGTAAAGTTTCAACACCCAGCAAAATGTTAGAAGCTTAAATATCTTTTACTAACTAAAAGACTATTATAAAACAAAATGCCTTGTGCCAATGTGATTCTTATAAAATAAGCTTTAGTCATTGTCAAACTACCAATATGTTAATATGGAGAAAGGTGGATTGAAAGACGATTCTGAAATGAATAGGTTACTTAACGAGTTGAATGACTGGCTGTTTGAAAACTCAGTTCTATCCACCAAGACAGTAGCGTGCAGTGAGGAGGGGTGTTAGTCTCCTCGTTCTGCAGAGTGATCCCATATATTTGGTACATTTTTATTACTTACATAACTCTCCAGAAATCAGACAAGATATTCTGATGCATCAATTTAAAGACATTTTGACAGCCCTAAAAAGTTAATTTAAAGAAACTTTTTATAGTGGCAATTAGCATAATTACACACAAATTTCATTCTCGATCTTTATTCCATTTGAGTGAATTTTAGAAGTGTGGTAAGATCAAGCCTAGGGATAGGGCAAAGTTCTGAACTCAACTGTTTACATTACTGGGAAACTTTTTTTATGATGCATATTAAGAAATATTTTTAAAATATTTTGATAAACTATTTTGATACACTCCTTTTGATATGATGAAATAAAAATGGCTACATCAAAATGACTGCTTGAAAGTCTTTTTTTCAGATCTGATTCCCATATATTCATCTGCATCACTGATTTTGGAACTCCATTACGATAAGGACAAACCTCTTCAGCACACCACCAGAAGTTCACTTTCTAGGTTGACCATAATTCACTATGCTTCCAATATTTGTGAGGCTAGGAAGATGGCAGAGTAACTGGTATGCTGGCTTTAGAGTCAATATCTAATAGATCTTTACCCAGCCACATAGTGTCTTCTCACCCATAGGGAATACAAATGAAGACTGCATGTCATTCCAACTTCTCTGGTTGTAAACAACAGAACTAGGCCTGGTTAATCTATGCCAGAAAGAACTTTATAGGGAAGATACTGAGACATGCATGCAATAGACATAAAGGTGAACAATCAGGTCTTGGAAGAGCCTAGAATCCAAGTAGCTCCAGGATTTCAGTAGAGAAACCAAAGACTGCATCTGCAGGGAACTGCCATGAGCAGCTTCAATTCCATTGGCCATCTGTACCTCAGCATCTCTGCAGCTCAAGTTTCAAAGCTTGCCTCATGTGCCTTCCTCTGTGACTAGGGCTCCTGGAGTCACATGACTGACAGGGGCAGCAGAAGGACAGCGTGACGGAAGAAAGGAGCAACATCCCTGGAAAGAAAGAAAGAAGTCCATATCTCCACTGGAGACTAGAACTTCAGTCCAACGTTCGTTTTCAAAAACACATGTTTTGCCCCACCCGCTTCACGGATATAAGGGGTTTAGTCGACCCCAGACTCAGTAATGGAGAGCAATGGCTGTGCCAGATGTAGTTGACTTGACGGACACTCCGTCATCCGAGCAAGGTTGGGGCTAGCTGACTCCTTCCGTCTTATGCCCATCACGTGTGGAGTTCGGCTTTCAATTCTTGGTTTGACATTTTAGGAAAGATACAGTGGAGGTAATTGTCCCAGGCCCCATTCCCTTTCTCATGTCCTCTTCCCTGTCACCTAGGGGTTCTGGGACTCTGGACTCCATTTCTGCAAATCTGTTAGCTGGCTTCCAGTTAGGCTCTGGTCACAGAACGCATGGCAGGAAATCGGCATGGGGAGGAGGAGAAACGCAGCTCTCTTCCTGGCTCTGCGTCCTCGCCACCGCTTGGCAGCAGCTGGTGGCAGCTCGTGTCCAAGGTCTTTTGGCAGTTTCCACACCTGCATGGGGAAGCCTCTTCTTTGGACTCACACTGGTCTCCCCTGTGGTCGTGGCAGCGGCAGCCAAGGTGGTTCTGGCATCAGCCAGGCAGTGCCCCTTCCGAGGTTTCAGCACCAGCAGCTTAGCACCCATTGGCGGTGCCAAGTTGTCCATGGTGTCTCTGCGTTGCCCTGCCCTGTGATTCTGGACTCGGAGACACTTCTTACTCATTCTCCAACTGTAGGGAAGGAACCCACTTCCTGAAGTTACTAATGTCTGGGTTAGCTCACATTCGTCTTTTGCTCCCTTGGCCTTCCTGTCACTTATGTAAAATGATTCTGTATTAATTCTCCTTTATGAGAAATATTGAGAGTGTCTCTATCTTTCTCTCTGACACAAGTGCTGAAAAACCGAACTACGTCGAGCGCAGGATGCTGAGGGAGTTTGATCCCCTGCCATGCTTGAAATGTGCATGCTGTACAAAGTAAGACTTAGGGAATGTGATAGCGAGCTCCAAGTATCTGAAGAGCTTTCCTCAGAAAAGGGGATTATATTTGGCCGGTGTTGCTCCAGGGAGCAGAACTAGGATTCGTTGGCAGAAGTTTCAAAACAGAGGTTTCAGTCCAAAATAAGGAACAGTCCTCTACACACTTGAACTGCTCACAGAGGAAGGAATGTGCTGTGCACCTTCTATTGAGGGGTTTTTGAGAGCAAATGATAGGTTTCCATTGCTCAGAGACACGGGAGAGGGGCTCACTGGAGTCACGAACTGAGTCAAATCCATTCTCAGATCCTGTAGTCCTCCTTCGGAACCTAGAGACTTTAATTAAATATTTGATCATTTTCTGTTGGAGTTGGAACACGAAACTAGGATGCTTAGTGACCTGCAGAAAGCAGTAACGTGCATCCTCTAGGATCTATCTTGGTCCCAGAGTAACTCAAAACAATGACCCTTACACTAAAACTGAAGGAATTCAACCTCCCAGCGTTTTACACCCAGCTGAAAGCTGACGCCGTGGCATCTGTTAGTGGGAAGATTCCCCTCACTTGTCCTTTCTGCTTCCACTGTGTCCATTCTGCGTGCCTGGGATTTATGCCCAGAGGGCTTTGGGGCGGGGGGACAAAGATGACCACCGTCTACGACTCATGGAATCAAAGGCTTCTAGAGCTCCAAAGAGACTTCCTCGTCTTTGTGAATCATGTTAAATGGACCCAAATGTCTGAATTTTTCTATCCCAGGTTAAGACTTTCCATCTCAGCCCTGGATTTACAAGGGATGAGCAGACAGTTGTGAGGGAACCAGACAAGACTTCAGGACCCCGACCGGATGATCTTCCTGCCATCTTGAACAGCCCACAGCCCTTCCGATTATTGCTCCCCCTGTTCACAACCAGAGCACATCTGTACAGTTCCCACCCTTCCAATGTTTGGGGCTTATAGGAGGAATATGGAACAGATGTCCCCATCCACCAGGTCTCCTCTTCTGGCACAAAACTGCCTCCAGTCTCACCATGACAGCTTGGGGAGGGAACTGCACAGAGAAAGCCATTCTGTCTTAGGCTCGGTTCAGCCAGATGTAGAAACAAGATTCTAAACACTGACAACAAAGCACTTTCTTATATTGCTGTTGTCGAGAGGGGAACAATGGAGCAAACAGAAAATACAACGACTTAGCCGGAGTAACATGCCACAGACATAACAGGACCCGAAATGAATTCGAGCTCCTTTTGACCTAGTCCTGAGATGCCCCACCCACCACCCACATCGACCCTGTTGCTTCCAACGATCCTGTGTCACGAAAGAGAAAGCCATGAAACAGAGCGTTTCGGTGCCTTGGTCCAGCGTCCTAAGAAGCGAGGGTTCACACTGACAGCATGATTCCAGTGACCTCGAGGTTTCCTCTTTTTCAGATACAGCCCCTGGTGGGTGACTCTACTTTCCATTCTGCTTCCTTTTCCTTTGTGCCCAAATTCTTCCTGTGTGTCTCATGTCATGGGCCTGGGGCGATTGCCCAGAAGGAAAAAGGAAAGTATCCCAGAAGTGGTGGACAGACCCAACTTGCCTATAAGCGAGTGTGCAACTCTTGGGACACCCACCGTAATTTAGGGACACCAGGGTGTGTGAACATGTTGAAACACATACGAACCCTAAAGTTCCGGCAGGGGTAAATAACAATTTTGAGTTAAAATCCTCTTTCCCAGGGCTTGCGTGTCGCTCCACCCCAGATGAGGGCCTCGGTCCACGTTCCCCCAGGGAAAGCTGTTGGCTAGTTCCTGGACTGAAGGAGCAGGTCCAGGGGAGGGCAGTGCTGGAAGGGAAGAAGAGGGCGGGAAAGGAAGGCAGGCCATCACACAGGCCGTCCTTTCGCAGGGGTTGTGTGTGCAGGGCTGGTGTTCCCCCACCTGTGGGAGCCCCTCTCTGCTGCGGGTCAGAGAATCCCGCCTCGTCCAGCTCCTGAGACGCGGCTTGCCATGTTCCTCCAGCCGCTCTGCTTCTTCCTCAGACTACTTTCCAGAGAGCCCTCCTGTGGTCACCCTCCCTGCTTCTCTGTGTCCCTCAGCCCTCCCTCTGCCCACCCCCTTCCAGTCTGAGGCCGCCACCTGGGGACCCTGCTGTCCAGTAATTAGCCAGGGCAGCTGCTAAGCCAAACACACTCCAGAGATCCGCAGCTGGCAGAGCGGACTCCTGCCTAGAGGAGGGGGAAGCCGGGGGAGGCCCAGGGAGCCTTCTCAGGTGGCCAGATGACGCCTAATTAGGCCCCCTGCTCTGAGGCCTCGCCAGATGGGCCAATGCCTGGAAGCCTTAGGGAGCCAGCAGGATGCTCTGGGAACTCCCAGCATGCTGATTCCTTTCCAGCTGCCTCTGGGGCCGTGGGGGTGGACGGGCCAAACAGTAATTGGCACCTTGGGTCAAGGAGCCTTGCCTTTCCCTGCCAGAAGGGGAGATGCATTGCTTCCCAGTGGGCTG
>NW_007050252.1:204911-250906 GCF_000164805.1 Carlito syrichta
CCCCCCCCCCCCCCCCCGCTTGTCCTCTCCCCCAGCCTGGTGTCTGAGTGGATGCTGGAGATTGAAGATATTGTTTTTGTTTTTTAGATGTACACCAAAGGAGCTGGCACCGGGAACATTCTTTTACACATAAACAATGGACCCCATGAATGCACAAAGGACAAAACTTAGCTAGAAGGAAAGCATGAGGAAAACACATGGGTTTCCTGCTTTCAGGCTCTCCAGACTGTGAAAGTGAGCTGCAGACAGTGTGCCGGACAGAGGGTGAGGCAGTTAAAACTTTCATCGGGACACCCTGTAGTTTCCGGGCAAGGGAGGAATCAGGAGCCAAGAAGTGAGGGGAAGGGGCGCCAACCGCAGAAGGCCCCGGCTTTCCGTGTCTGCGTGTGGCCGGCCCAGGCCTGTGAGGGAATCCCAGGGTTCTACCCAGCCGGTCGCTGTACCTCTTGCTACCCTCAATGTGGCCAAATCTGCAAGGAACTCGCAGGCCCTCAGAGCACCTTCCTCCCCACGGCTCCTCCACCACGAGGAAGAGTCGCCTCTCAGTGCCCAGTGGGGCAGACACGGAAACCGGGGAAGGAAAGTCACAAACGTCGAGAAGGGAAACTGCAAAAAGCAGGGCTGGAAATGCCCCACGTGGCCTTCTTGTCCTTCTCTTTTACTAACTCCCCTCACTCTCCTCCCAGGTGACAAAGGACCAAGGAACATCTTTGCCTTTTGACTGGAGACAATGACAGTGGCGTTGTCCAAGCTCTGGACTCCATCAGCCCTGTTATAGAAGAATAAAGGCCAGGAGAGCATGAGCAATCCGCCTGCTCTCACGGCCCCCGTGCCTCCATTGGTGACACCCTGCAAGCGTCCAGATGGATTCGGAGAAGCGGCCCGCGTGTGTCAGCTGGCACGTTCCTTCCTTAAGCTGCTGCAGAGTGAACGCACATCAGAATTGGCTTTACCCCACAATCACCCTCTAGCCCAGGAGCGGCTGTTTTCGTATGAGGAAAAACATTCGGTAGAAAATGTAATGAGGCTGAGGCTATAAGCATACAAATAATTTATTTTAATATTCTTTATTTACCCTTGTTATCAACGTCCCCTATTTATGGGACCAATTTGGGGATTGATTACATTGTTGACCAGCAGAGTTCCTGGCTGACAACAGAATGTCTTTGCGCAATCTCAGCTCACTGTAGTTTCTGGAGTATAACGCATTTTCTGCAGGCTTTGGCTGATACAGCCGGCATTAATTGTTCCTTCTCCTGCAAGAGCCACCTGCTGAAATGTAGCAATCCTGGAAGTCTGGGGAAACAGCACCATCTAGCAGCTTTTGTGCTAATTGCTTCAAAGCTGGGTCTGCTGTTGACTCAGCTGGGTGGAAGAAACGTAGTGGTGGTTGCAGTAGGTCCTGCCTGCGAATCCACCTCTGGAATCAGTGATCCCAGTTGGTTCGCAACACCTGGAACTCCGTTTTGCTTCAGGAAGGAAGCTCAGCTCTAGACTCTGGCTGGATCAGCAGTTTCATGAAATTGCATGAGTCTGGAGCATTCCATCCAGAAGACACGTTGGGGCTACACATTTAACAGATGAGAAACTGGCGTCCAAGGAGAAAGAGGTACCTCTCTGAGGGCCCACTGCTGGTCTGTGGTCACAGTCCGTTTCGGAAAACAGGACCAGTCCGACCATCCCAGAATGGGAACAGCTATGTATCAAAGGGCAGCGAGAGACAAAGGCAGGAATAAGACCAGAAGGGAGAGCACTCGTCTGTCAGCAGGGGGCTGGAGAGCTTTCCGAATCCATAGCGTAATGTCAGGGGAACGGCCACGTGCAGATTACACCCAAGGGAGAGTTTGGCCTATGTCGAGGACCCACTGTTAACAAGTCTTTGAGCAGCCTTCCATAACATCATGGAAATGGCTAGAACAAATACCTGCACTTATCTGTGTGTCCTCACATGGTAGCAGAGGAAAGAGGGGGTTCACTCAAGTCTTTCGCTGGGAGCTAATCTCGTGCATGAGGCAGAGCCCTCGTACCTTGACCGCTTCCTAAAGGCCCCACTTCTTAGTGCCATCTCCTCGGGCAATAAGCTCCAACATGTCCATTTGGGGACCACTGGCACTCAGATCACTGCAGGACGTTTTATCAGCGCAGCTTCTCTGTGGCTGGCCAGTCAAGTTTCTCTCTCAGAAGACAAATATCGGAGGTTTTACTTTGGAAACAGAGGCGTTCCGGTTTTTCTCCTCCAAAAGTTCTTTGGGACTGTGACTTTCAATGTCTCAGGTTATCTTTCTCTCTCTCAATGAAAAAATACTTTATAGACGCCTCCTGTCAGAGCTGGAAGAGGCCTCGGGGACGACCTGGACCGGTAGGGCTCACTCCTGAATGCACATTTGAATCACCAGTGAGACCTCAAAAACATCTGAGCTTGGCCCCCTTCCCAGGCCAATTAAATCAAAATCTCTAGTATAGGGCTTGAGTGTCAGTACTTTTTAAAAAGTTTCACGAGTGATTCCAATATGCAGCAAAGGTAGACAATCACTGACTTCAAGCTTGACCTCTCCTCTTACGGATGAGAAAACCAAGACTTACAAAGTGTGTGACACATGTAGAAGTAATGAAGAAATGGACCCAGGTTTATCTCCCCTGCCCTCCATTGCCTGCTCTAGTCGAAAGCGCCATCCTCAACTTGGGAGCTCGCTAGGCCCCCTGAGCCAGAAGCCAGAGAGCAGCGTGGGTTAGCTTCCTCAGACACAGCCCTGCACACATGGCCGTTTGTGTAGGGGAGTGCCCTGAGCACCGGGTGCTTAGGACCTAAGAGAAGGGAGGCTAAAGGATTCTAGCAAGTGGGGCAACCCTGCCCACGTGGGTGATATCTCTTTGCCAACTATGGCCCCAGAACCGGAATAATAACCAAATCCGCCCTCAGGGACGACTGCAACTCTGACAGTCTTTACAGCACACGCTCCTGTCTTGTCTTTGGCAATTAAAGAGTGCCTCTTGGTCCCACCAGCTCATCCCATGATCAGCACTGAAGATGGGAGTCCTGTCCAGTGACGCTCCTGGGCCACCAAAGAGCCCCTCACGTGTGTCTTGTTCCTCTCACAAGTGTGTCTTGCCCAGGCTTGGGGAAGCAAGTGGCCTCTGGACTCTTGTGGGGCACAATGAGAGGTAGGCGAGCCAGTCTCCTACGATATATCTGCTCTGGCATTCCATCTTCTTAAGCCTTTGGATACTTTCTCGGCCTCACTGAGGACATCCAAGTTTGGTTCCCCTGCCCCATCCCACTTGTTGGACGGGTCTGGTTCGGGATTCGGTGCCTTGTTGTCTTCGTGACAAGTCAAAAACCTCAGGGAGTCCAGCATTTCACGTCCAAACCACATCTCCCTGGCTGTTTCTCATACTGTAAAATAGCTCAAAAACCCCTTGCTAGACAAAGAGCCCTGGGTTTAAAAAAATAATAAAATCTCTGCTCATAGGCCATGAAATGAATAATTGCATCAATACCAAGAGTTTAGGTGAGAAGAATGTCTCAGGTCATGTTAGCCTAAGATTCTCTAGGGTGAGGTCTGCTGTGACAATGAGCATCCTGACAGGGCATCTGCCCGAATATCCCAGCTTGAGCTTCCGTGGCCTGCCTCCCCGTTCCACCCTCTCCCTGCAGTCAAAAAAGAGGAAAAAGGGAAGGTGAAGAATCTGGACCTCTGGGAGTGGAGACAGTTCCAGAGCAAAGATTGTTCTTTGCCCCTGGCTTTGACCTTTGACATCCCTGAGCGTAACACACAGAGGCGTTGTTTTTGAGAAAGCAGGATTCATTTAGAGGACAGGAAAGTCTCCACAGTGGGAGGGGACCTGAGGGGCTGCCCACGCAGAGGTTTGAAGGGCGGTGGGTGCTGGATGTGCATAGTGCGCACAGCGATTGGTGTCTGAACTCCCCACGACACCTAGAGGTGACCATCACTGCAAGCCCCCTTTTTTAAAATTTCAGCACATGGGCCAAACTAAGGTAGGCTGTGAAATGAGTCATTCCGGAAACCTTTTAAAGCTGTGAGTCAGATCGCATCACTCCTCGGTGAAAGCCTGGGCTGGCTTCACGAAGCGCCAAGATCCTTCCTTGGGGCAAAAGATTCCAGGCGCCCAGCACCCCTCTCCTCCCCGACTCGTTCCCGCTCCGCTCCCGCCCTCACGGTCCTCCGGACAGACCGGTGTCCTTGTTCTTCTTCAGAGGCACCGAGAACTCCACAGGGGTTGCTCCCTCTGCTGGCCGCGCCCCTCCTCCAGCTACCCCACCTCGTTTCATCTGTGCCTGAAAGCCGTGCTGGCAAACCCGCTTTAAACTGCACCCCCCCACCTCCGCCTTTTTTCCACGGTACACGTCACTTTCTAAGATATTGCACACCTCATTTATTTTGAGACTGTCTGTCTTCCTCACCGGAATGAAAGTCCCACGAGGGCAGAGATACGTGTCTCTGCTGTCTCTGCCGAATCTCCAGCTGCTGGAAAATGTTGGACCATGGTACGTGATCAATAAATATTTTGTAAATCAACGAATGAGACTTGGGCTTGACTCTGTGACTTGAGCCCATCACAGCTTAATACGGGATCTGCGGAGAGATAGTTGTGGCCAGTTTGCCTGCTTTTCTCCTCTACCAAACTGGAGCTATCTCACCGTGATTAATTCGATTATTGTGCTTAGAAATCGCCCCAATCTGGTAAGATATACAGAGTCAGCAATTAACATTTCTGCAGCATTTCTTTTTTGAATTCTTTAATTAAAAATACACATGGCAGAGCAAAAAGTTTTCATTCTACCTAAACTTACCGTAGGTTTCTTGTAAAAATAAGTGACTCTTGTTCCGCTAATAATAAGCTTCCTAATTCTGCTTGGGGAAGGCTTTAAGTAAAAAGAAAATGATAACCATAACTCCTTTCACACTAAATTGCCAATGACTTTACAAAAACAGCCTGTGTTTAATCGCACAGAGGGAGAATTCTCCATCTGAAGATGACAATGTCAGTTTACAACAAGAAGAAGAGGACGCATTTCTCAAGCTGCATCTGAGGGTCGTCCTTTCTGCTAATGTAAGCGTCAGCCATGGATTGCTTAGTTAATATGGTTTATTCTGAATCCAGACAGCTATCTCACGGTCTGAAGACTGATTATAAAGTAGACGCAGGCATCCACTGGGAAGCTCTTTGGATAAAACTCACTATTTTATTTGCCAGATATTGACTTGGAACTCCTTGCCACGTTGAATACATCACATGAAAACTTGGAGACTCTGTGGAAGATGGGGGGGGGCAGGGTCCAGTCCAGGCTCACCGAGCAGGTGCCCTGAGGGTAAGACCCGAGTGAAGAGAACAGAAAGCCAGTGGACTCAGGAAGGTGCACATCCCAGGGAGTGCACATGCCACAGCCCTGAGGGAGATGCCCGGTGCCTTTCTGGCTTCTCTCCTTTCTCCCTTGGTCAGTCTCTGGACCCACCTCATCCCAGCCAGAAGCCAGCCTCTGCCCCTCTGGGAGGTCTAGGGGGGACTTCCCCAACCTTGGTTTACATCTTGGAGTAACTCCCCCCCCCCAAACTTTTGCTGCCATGGCCTCTAAGACTAGTTCTCCCAGGTAAACAAAACTGCTCTGTCCACCCCCAGGCAGGAAGCTGCGGATTCTTGGCCTTTCAACACAGGTTTTCGTCTGCGGACAAACCCTATCGTGGAGTAGAGGTGCTGGCAAGCCTCCACCTGCTTCTGGCAGAACGCCCTGTCCACCCCCCCCACAAGGGCAAGAAGAGCTGAGCTCTGAGGGGCGCCGTTGTGTGCCATCCGCCCCTTTCTCGCCGGCCTCACCCAAGTCCCAGTGGATGAGTGAGCCGGATCCCCACCTGTCCTCCCTGCCCCTCCCCGAAGCCAGACGGGACCTGCGGTCCGGGCCAGCCCCACCGTGCAGCAGGCCCAGCTCGCCCTGGAGGGAAAGCGCGAGAGGCGTGGGGGGAAGACCAGGCCGTGGGGCTCAGCAGCCCCTCAACTGTGGAAAGTGGGCCTGGGAGTGGCTGACTGAGAAGGGACTCGAGGACACGCGGCCAGGGCTCTGCTGGCGAAGCCGCCGGTGCCGCCGCCACCCTGCTTGGTCCCTGGCGCCTCCCGGGCCCAGAAGCCGAGCGCCAGGTTTTAAAATCAGCAAAGCCCTTCTCGGGAAGAAGTCACCGAGAGAGACTGTCGGCTCCAGGCTCTGCCTCACCACCACGGCGCCTGGCCAGACTCTGGCGGCCAGGGCCGCGGAGAGAACACAGCGAGGGAGCCCAGCGACAGAGCCCCGCCGGGGAAGAGGAAAGAGGCACCAGGCCGCCATCGTGGGAACTGGGCAGGAAAGCGCTCGGGCTTGCTCGCCACACACTGACAGACTCAGCCCTGACTCTGTGACTGGCTGTCTCTGTGACGACTCGGGGGTTGACTCAGCCCTGTCTCTGTGACGACTCGGGGGTTGACTCAACCCTGTCTCTGTGACGACTCGGGGGTTGACTCAGCCCTGTCTCTGTGACGACTCGGGGGTTGACTCAGCCCTGTCTCTGTGACGACTCGGGGGTTGACTCAACCCTGTCTCTGTGACTGGCTGTCTCTGTGACGACTCGGGGGTTGACTCAGCCCTGTCTCTGTGACGACTCGGGGGTTGACTCAGCCCTGTCTCTGTGACGACTCGGGGGTTGACTCAGCCCTGTCTCTGTGACGACTCGGGGGTTGACTCAGCCCTGTCTCTGTGACGACTCGGGGGTTGACTCAACCCTGTCTCTGTGACTGGCTGTCTCTGTGACGACTCGGGGGTTGACTCAGCCCTGTCTCTGTGACGACTCGGGGGTTGACTCAACCCTGTCTCTGTGACTGGCTGTCTCTGTGACCACTCGGGGGTTGACTCAGCCCTGTCTCTGTGACGACTCGGGGGTTGACTCAGCCCTGTCTCTGTGACGACTCGGGGGTTGACTCAGCCCTGTCTCTGTGACGACTCGGGGGTTGACTCAGCCCTGTCTCTGTGACGACTCGGGGGTTGACTCAACCCTGTCTCTGTGACTGGCTGTCTCTGTGACGACTCGGGGGTTGACTCAGCCCTGTCTCTGTGACGACTCGGGGGTTGACTCAACCCTATCTCTGTGACTACTCGGGGGTTGACTCAACCCTATCTCTGTGACTACTCGGAGGTTGACTCAACCCTGTCTCTGTGACTACTCGGGGGTTGACTCAACCCTATCTCTGTGACTACTCGGGGGTTGACTCAACCCTGTCTCTGTGACTACTCGGGGGTTGACTCAACCCTGTCTCTGTGACTACTCGGGGGTTGACTCAACCCTGTCTCTGATGACTGGCTGTCTCTGTGACTACTCGGGGGTTGACTCAGCCCTGTCTCTGTGACGACTCGGGGGTTGACTCAACCCTGTCTCTGTGACGACTCGGGGGTTGACTCAGCCCTGTCTCTGTGACGACTCGGGGGTTGACTCAGCCCTGTCTCTGTGACGACTCGGGGGTTGACTCAGCCCTGTCTCTGTGACGACTCGGGGGTTGACTCAGCCCTGTCTCTGTGACGACTCGGGGGTTGACTCAGCCCTGTCTCTGTGACGACTCGGGGGTTGACTCAGCCCTGTCTCTGTGACGACTCGGGGGTTGACTCAGCCCTGTCTCTGTGACGACTCGGGGGTTGACTCAGCCCTGTCTCTGTGACGACTCGGGGGTTGACTCAGCCCTGTCTCTGTGACGACTCGGGGGCTGATCCTGACCCAGAAGGAATATCCTGACAGCACAAACTCCAGAGAGACAGGATGAGTGCTGAGTCTCAGGTGCCCTACCCGCCACCCTGATTCAGCTGTGGGACAAAGGGTGTGACCAGAAAAGGGCGAGGAAGACCCCGAAGAGACCAGTGGTGAATCTGGGGATGACCCAGCCCCCTCCTCCCCAGAAATCCTCTGCACATCAGACCCACACAGCTGGGGCACGACTGAGAGGGATGAACCCAGGCAGAGTCTGATGTGCGCCGAAATAGGAAGACTCCACTCCAGGATAAGGCTGGCTGGGGGGCCTCCTTACCAGTACCTGGGAAGAGACACCTCCTCCTCGCGAGAAGGAGTCCCCTGACCATACAAGAGTGGGAAGGGAGGTCGGAAGCGCCATCAACCCCCCCCAGCCCTCCTTCTTCCCTGAGGAAATTGTGAATGAAGCCAAAGCTCTGCAGGAGACAGCAGAGGGGCAACAGAGTGAAAAAATTGCAGAACCTGCCACAAGAGGGCGGGTTTTCGTTTGTTTGTTTGTTTGTTTTCTAATTTTTTAATATTTTTCCTTTGTGCGTTAATGTATGGGAGAGTTCAATCTATATGCCCTACCCACCCCCCTTCTTTCTTTCTTCTTTAATTTTTTTTCTGTTTATGTGTGTATGTGATGGATTGAGTATTCATTTTTCCGTTTTTTTGGTATGTTTCTGCTGTTTTGTTTTTCTCTTCTTTTTAATTTAATGTGTGAGCGAATACATATGTGAGGGTTCAATTTAATTTTCTTTTTTTCTTTTCTTTTCCTTTTTTTCCTCTTTTTCTTCTCCTTTCATTTTGGGTTGGATGTGTGTATGTGTTGAATTTTCCTGCTTTTTGTGGTGGTTGTTGTTTTTTGTTTTGTTTTGTTGTTATTCCAGATTGCTTTGGTTTCTGTTCTCGTTGTTTTGTGGTTTTTTTAAAAATTATTGCCCATCTTATTTCATTCTACTTTTCTCTGCTCTCCTCATTGCTGTTACCTTATCTGGGACTCAGGGGGTACACACATGTACCCACTGCATTGTCATACAGAGTGGTGGAGGGGAGTGGGTCTCAGGAAATCCATACCACAACCAATGAACATTGTGATTTGCAAGTAGTTTCTGAATCCTAGCTCCCCATTCTCCACCTTATTTGAATCTCAAAACTATAAGAGACAGCAAAGTTTTCCACCAACAGCCCTGTTTCAAAATAGAACAAATTCAGAGCCTTGATCAGGAGAGAATAGAGAGCTGAGCAAACATCCTAAGTGAAAGCCTCTCCATCTGCCACAGAATAATGGAACTAAAGAGAAAAGAAAGAGATCTTTCACAAATGAGGAAAAATCAATGGAGAAACATAGGTAATTCCCAGTGCTAAAAAAAAAAAGAAAAAAGAAAAACAGAAAAATCAGGCCTCAGAGCCCAAACAATGGAAGTAACCAATGACTGGCCCCCGAATATAACAGGGATTAGGAAATGGATGGAAAGAGTGAATAAGACTCAAGGAAGACAACATATAGCACTGAAAGAACTTGTAACAAAGATTCTGGCCATAAAAAATTTCATTCAGCAAATAAGTAACAAGATGACAAGCATGGAAAGCAGATTTAACCAAACAGAAGAAAGAATTCCAGAACTTGAAAAACCAAAACATGGAATTAACCCGATCTGTAAAAAACATAGAAAGAAAACTCAGAAAGAAAGAGCAAAGCCTCCAAGAGATAAGTGATTATACCAAGAGCCCAAACCTATGTCTGATTGGCATTCCAGAAGAAGAAAGGGAAATGAAGAACTCTTTGGAGATAGTATTCTAGGAGGTTATCCAAGATAACTTTCCCCATTGAACCAGAGATGTGACGATCCAAACACAAGAGATACAGAGAACCCCCACAAAACATCAAATGAGAAAATCAACCCCTAGAAATACAGTAATTCACCTACACAAAGTAGGAACAAAAGAAAAAATCCTAAAGGCAGCAAGAGAGAAAGGTCAGGCTACTTACTGGGGAAAACCAATCAGAACAGCAGCAGACCTATTAGCAGAAACACAACAAGCTAGAACGAACTGGAGTCCAATATTCAAAGTCCTCAAAGATAAACAATTTCAACCAAGAATTTCCTATGCAGCCAAGCTCAGCTTCATCAGCAAAGGAGAATTAAAATCTTTCCCAGATATCCAATCCCTAAGAGATTATGCAGCTTCCAGACCAATTCTACAGGACATGATTTAAAAGGGATTAAGCACAGAAGAAAGAAAGAAAGAAAAAACAACAATGCACTTCCAAAGAGAACAGCAGAACTCAGAATCAACAAAGAATACATCATGACTGTAAATTTGAAAACACACACATACATCAACCCAAATGCTGGAAGAAAACAAACAAAGAAAAAACTTTATAAGAACCTCTTTGATGGGGATAAACAATCACATTTCAATAATCAGTCTGAACATGAACAGACTAAATGCACCACTGAAAAGACAATGACAAACTGAATAAAATACTATGGTCCAATAATTTGCTGCATCCAGGAAACTCATCTCACCACAAAGGATGCCCATGAACTCAAAGATAAAGGATGGAAAAACGAGTTTTCAGGCAAATGGATCATAAAAGAAGCTAGAAGTTACAATCTTCAAATCAGACAAAACAACCTTTGAGCTATCAAAAATTTTAGATATGGAAGGACGCTGCATAATGACAAAAGGTTCAATCCATCAATAAGAAATATCCAACCTAAACATATATATACCCAACATAGGAGCACCAGCATTTATAAAGTAACTACCAAGTAAACTAAAAAAAGGATATGGACTCTAACACTGTTATAGCTGGGAACTTCAGTACCACACTAAGAACCCTAGATAGATCATCAAGGCAAAAAAAATCAACAAAGAGATCTGGAATCTCACTTGACACTAAACCAACTAGACTTAATAGATACCTACAGAACACTGCACCCAACAACTACATAATATGCGTTCTACTCATCACCACATAGAATGTACTCTAAGATCGATCACATCCTCAGCCATAAGTCAAGCATAAACAAATACCATAAAATCAACATACTACCATGCACCTTTTCAGGCCACAGAGGAATAAAAATAAATGTCAGCACCAACAAAATTCCCCCCCAAAAAACAAAGACATGGACTCTAAATAACATGATGCTGAGCAACTACTGGGTCAATACAGAAATCAAAACAGAAATTAAAAGATTCTTTGAAAGAAATGAATATGAAGAAACAACCTACCAATACCTCTGGGATGCCATGAAAGCAATTCTAAGAGAAGAATTTATATCTCTACAAACACACATCAAGAAAATGGACAGATCACAAGTTAACAGCCTAACAAATCACCTAAGGAAGCTGGAAAGACAAGACCACCCAAACCCTAACTTTAGCAGAAGAATCTAGTTCACCAAAGTAAAAGCCCAAATATGAGACATAGAAGACAAACATATCATAGAAAACCTCAACAAAACAAAAATCTGGTTCTTTGAAAGAATAAATAAGATTGATGGAACCCCTAGCCAGAATGACCAAGAAAGAGAGGAAAAGAGCCCAAATAATCACAATCAGAAATGCAAAATATCAAATCACAACTGACCCTGAAAAAATCCAAAATATTATCAGGGATTACTATGTACACCTGTATGGAAACAAATTTGATAACCTACATGAAATGGAGGACTTTCTGACGTCACAAAACCATCCAAGATTGAAACAAGAAGACATTGAGACACTAAATAGACCAATAACGACCTAGGAAGTTGATTCCATCAAAAGAAAATTACCTACAAAAAAAGCCCTGGACTGGATGGCTTTCCATCAGAATTCTATAAAATGTACAAGGAGAAACTGATACCTATCCTACTGAAAGTATTCCAGGCAATAGAGAAAGACAGGATTCTCCCCAAATCATTTTATGAAATTAACATCACACTAACACTCAAACTGGGTAAAGATCCAACAAAAAAGAGAACTAAAGGCCAATATCCTTACTAAACATAGAGGCAAAAATTCTCAACAAGATTCTAGCAAATGGGACCCAACAACACATCTCAAAAATCATCCACCATGACCAAGTAGGCATCATTCCCAGGATACAGGGCTGGTCCAACATCCACAAGACTATAAATGTGATTCAATACACCAACAGATGCTAAAAAAAAAAAAAAGAACCACATGATTATATCATTAGATGCAGGAAAAGCTTTTGATAAAATCCAGCATCTTTTCTTGATAAAAACCCTCAAACACCCAGGCATAGAAGGTACATACCACAAAATAATAAGCACCATCTATAGTAAACCCACAGACAGCATATTGCTAAATGAACAGAAACTGGACACAGTTCCCCTGAAAACCATAACAAGATAAGGCTGTCCACTCTCACTTCTCCACTCAACATTGTGTTAGAAGTCCTAACTAGAGCAATTAGACAAGAGAAGGAATTCAGGGGTAATAAAATAGGAAAAGAGGAAGTTAATTTATCCCTCTTTGTTGACAGTATGATCCCATACCTCGAAAACCCAAGAGGATCTGTCAAAAACCTGCTTTCACTGATAAAGAACTTTGGTGAAGTCTTGGAGTATAAAATAAAAGTTCAAAAGACAGTTGCGTTCTTGCACAACAACAACAAGCAGGGAGAGAACCAAATAAAAAGCATAATCCCATTCACAATCACCACAAAGAAAATGAAATACCTTGGCATCTTCCAAACCAGAGACGTGAAAGACCTATACAATGAAGGCTATAAACCACTGCACAATAAATCCAAGAAGTTAAAAACAAATAGATAAATGTACTATGCTCATGGACAAGAAGAATCAACATTGTTAAGATGGCCATCCTACCAAAGGCAGCCTACAGATTCAACACAATACCCATTAATTACCAACATCATTCTTCTCAGACCTGGAAATGACAATACAGAAATTCATATGGAAACATAAACGACCACGAATAACTAAAACAATCCTTAGCAAAATAAATAAAGCAGGAGGTATCACACTTCCAGACTTTAAACTTTACTATAAGGCTGCGATAATCAAAACAGCCTGGTATTGGTACAAGAAAAGGTATATGGACCAATTGAACAGGATAGAGATTCCAGAAGCAAAACCTCAATTTCTCAACCAACTCATCTTCGACAAAGCCTCTCCCAACAACCATGAGGAAGAGGAGAACCTATTCAGTAAATGGTGCTGGGAAAACTGGCTAACCACATGGAGAAGATTGAAACAGGACCTCTACCTATCACCATACACAAAATCAAAGCTAAATGAATCAAAGACCTAAACATAAATCCTCAAACCATAAAAAATTAGAAAGTGCAGGATACATACTAATGGAAATTGGAACTGGTGACCAATTCCTGATCAAAACCCCAAATGCCCATACCATAAGGGAAAAGATAGACAAGTGGGATCTCATCAAACAGAAACACTTCTGCAAAGCCAAAGAAACCATCAAGAAAGTGGGAAGACAACCCACAGAATGGAAAAAAAATATTTGACAACAGTATATCTGTCAGAATCAAAGTTTGTATACCTAACCCTGAATTGTACCCTACACCTTTATAATATAAATAAATAAAAATAAAAAGTGAGCAAAAGGCATGAAAAGACACTTCTCAAAAGAAGATATCGGGCAGCCAACAGACACATGAAAAAGTGCTCAGCCTCACTCATCATCAGACAAATGCAAATCAAACCCACATTGAGATACCACTTAACCCCAGTAAGAATGGCCATCATTCATAAAACAAAAAACAACTGATGCTGGTGTGGATGGGGAGAAAAAGGAACGCTTCTACACTGCTGGTGGGAATACAAACTAGGATAATAGCATGGTGATTTCTGAAAGAATTAGGTATTGACAACCCTTATGACCCAGCAATGCCCCTACTTGGAATATATCTAGAGGAACTCAAGTCATTCTACAAAAGAGACAGCTGCACATGCATGTTTATTGCAGCATCATTCACAATGGCAAAAACATAGAACCCACTGTGCTGCCTCTTGAAACTGGACTGGATTTTTTAAATGTGGTACATATACACAATGGAATATTACACAGCCATATAAAGAGGACAACTTGGATGGATTTAGAGCCTGTCATACTCTGTGATCTATCACAGAAGCTAAGAACAGAGCACTGTGTGTTCTCACTCCTAAGTGGACCCCGAATATTTATCATAATACTGTGAGAAAGGGCGTGGCAGCAGTGGGATGCTGCCTGGGTGGGGATGGGAGGGACACAACATCAATAAGCATACCTGATCTCAAACCAGACACGATGGGGACCAAAGGGAGGCCCAAAGTTTACCTGTACGATGACCACTCGCCTACCTAATCCTGAATTGGACCCCCCCTTTAAAATTTAATTAATTAATGTTCTAACCCACCCTCTCAGGGTGAAAACACAGCACGTCAGGATTCCACTGTGTTCCTGGCAGGCCAGGGATGGGAAGGGTGCCCAAAACGCAGACCCAGAAGAGAACTTGGCTGACCTCCTGTGTGGTTCGCCCCGGGCTGCCTGAGCTTCTCTCATGGCAGAGACAGTGTGAGATACGCCTCCTAGCCAGCTCTCACACGTGGTCCAGCTTCCCGCCCTGCCTGGCAACAGCCTGGTGCATAAAAAAAAGCAGGAAGCTACCCACGGGGTGTAAAAGGAAGGGAGCAAGCAGGCCAGCCCTTAAAGATCTCCCCAGCCCGAGACCTGAAATTGCCGCTCATTTCACAGACGCAAACACCGAGGCACAGAGCCAGAGAAACGGCTCCAGATAAATCACCAGTCCGGAGCAGAAGCAGGACTGGAAAAAAAGGAGCAGCCCATCGACAGCTCATCCCTCCCTCCACCCATTCGGATTCACGGAAACAGCAAACCCCTTGAAAGCACGCACAACACTAATGTTCAAGCAAGAGAGAAAGACTACAAACGAACAGGCACCCAGTGTAGCGCAGCAAGAGAGAGAATATAAAGGCATAAGGGGAAGACCTTCTTGGGGTCACTTTGAGCGGAGACCTGAATAAAGACAGGCACTGAGAACAAGGTCATTAAGAAGGAAACATACTTGGTGTGAGCAACGGACAGCAAGGAAGCCGGAATGCCTGAACCGTACTGGATGAGAAGGAGCAGGGTAGCAAATTATGTCGAGAAAGAACTGGTACTGAATCATAAAGAAGCCTCACGTGCGAGGGATAGGGCTTGGGATTTTTTTTCTTCATAGGGACATACAGCCACGGAAGAGCTACAAATAGAGGAACGTCGTGACCGCCTTTATTTATTTACTTATGTATTTGAATCATTCTTGCTGCCCTATGGAGAAGAAACCATAGAGAGTGTGGAAGATGATGGTGGCTTCAATTTGTTGGGGATGTGGAAGCAACGAAGAACTAGAGAAGGGATTAGGGTTGAGCAGTGCCGTAAAGGGAGACCCAAAATGATGCGCTGACATATTACACAGAGGATGTGTGAGAAAGATCGGGTTCAAGAATGGCAACGTGGTTTTCGATCTGAGCATCTGGTTGAATTGTGGTGCCATGTGCCTCCAAGGAGCCTCAGACGTAGATCTCAGAGTCTGTGTTCTCTGTAGCTCTTGATCTCAAGCCCAGAAAGTGGATGGCACAAAGTTTAATAAATTTAAATGATCGCAGCCGGGCTCGGTGGCTCAACCGGTAATCCCGCGCCTTTGGGAGGCTGAGGTGAGTGGATTGCCTGAACCTACAATTTTCAAGACCCACCTGGGCAACTTGGCGAGACCTCATCTCCACAATAAATCAAAAATGAGCCAGGCGTGGTAGCGTGCGCCTGTAGTTCCAGCTACTTGGAAGGCTGAGGAGGAAGGATTGCTGGAGCCCAGCAGGTCGAGGCTGTGGTGGCCGGGAGCGGCCACTGCATTCCAGTCTGGGTGACAGAGTGAGACTCCAACTCAAAACAAAAAAATTTAAAAGATCGATTGATGCAATGATTAGTATATGCATATAAACACACACAATCAGCTGTTTTGCTTCCCCTTGACTTTTGTTGTGATTTTCAATTATTTCAGCTTTTTCAAGTGAAATCTTAATTGAATTACCAATATACAAAACAAACAAGTCGCAAATTTTTGCTAATTAAACTTTATACTTTCTGTTCATTGACGACATTTTCCAATTATAAAGTCAGTCAATAGGAACAAATGATTCTGACGAACAGACATTTGAAATCAGATGTTATGGGTGATCGTTGCAGTTTTCTATACGCTTTAGCTTCCAATTTATCTGTTTTGTCTTATTGCAACCACTTATAAAGAAGTGGCGACAAATGGCAGAAGTTTTAAATGTGTTGTGTAACAGTTAGTAATACCTTTGGCTGCACATCAGAGTTAAATGTCAGTGGTTTAACCATGTGGATATTTATTATTAATTAACAAAAGCTAGGAAATGCCAGTTAAAATAGCACTCAGAAGACCTGATCCAGTGCTCCAGGGCAGACAATAGGGAACCAGTTTCAAAGCTCCACAATGCCATAAAAAAACCTGGGCTCTCCACCTTACCATCTTGCCACTCTGGGAGACCACTTCACGGCCAAGTCCATCACAAAACATTAAAAAGCAGGAGCAAAGAGTCATCCAGGGCAGAAGGAAACCTCTTTGTGGATAATCCTCTCTTTTCATCAAGAAAGCATCTTTTCCAGAAGGCTTCAGCAGAGTTCTCTTACGTCCAGTTGGCCAGATGCCAGTCAGATGCCCAATCACAGGCCTTCACTAAGCTACAGGACTCTGCCTCACAGCTGAACAAGACCAGGGAATAATCTCAAGAGGCTTTTCAATAACTGATCCAGATTCTTGAAACGCAAGTAACAGAAGCATTTTGCATAAAACGGAACCACGACACCTACGTACATGTAACTGGGCCATCTTCGGCGGCCCTCAGTATCAAAAGGCAATTTTGATCATATCTTTTCTTAAGACTCCAGAGAGTGGAAATAAATTGATGGACATACACACACACCAAAAAAATACAAAGATTATGTTTTCCCATTTATCTCCTCAGAACCCCATTCACTGTGGCCACCATTTCCCCCAGATCTCTCCTCTCTTTTCCACGGGCCCTTCACGTGGTGGTCCTCCCCTGACTCCTGCCCTCCACTGTCCCCTCCCTGCCATCCCTGGTCCTGATATCTCCATTTGTTCTCTCTTCATTATCCTGAGGCAGGCGAAGAGTCACACGCAGACTAACGTGGTGTTTCCCTGAAGGTGGAGAAGAAAACAGGCCATGGATGGGACCCATGCTTCAATACTTTTAACTCTGTCACGTGATAATAATGAACAGTTCCCCTTTTCTCCCATAAATACCAGCCAGGCCAGAAGTGTGCCACATGCACAGTAAGGGGGAAAAGCCTACTTATCGCTTGACGTTATCAACACGCGGCATGTTCTGAGTTCACTCATCCCTCCATTCATGACAATGGGCCCAGAGGCCAGCCTGGCACCTGCGTCAGTATGACTGACATACACTTTAGGGCTAAAAGCTCTTTTACACAATTTCTGTTTGATTTTTTTACAAAGGTAATAGTATGTTTTTCAAGTAAAAAAGTACGCTCCAGGATGGTAGAAAAGGCTTCATCCTGAGGTCTACACTCCCTACACACAAGTACACACACACACACAACACAAACTCACATACACAGTGGACGTGGTAAGCAAGGAAGATAGTAGTCTCTGGTGTTAACTTTTAAATGGAAAGTATTCAGTGTGGATCTTTTGCTTTAGTATATAGATTTTAAATGAGTTAAACATACATTATTTTTAAAAATCCGTGATCCATCCCATAGCAAGGTAAATATGAATTACAGACAGCTAGTTTTTCACATTATTTTTTCACATTTTCTTTAGAGATTTCTGCAACTATGTACGTATGTTAACCAAAAGAAATGGCATGTTAACATGTTAGCAAGAGAGATGGGTCCCCAGTAATCTCCCAACCCTACCTGTGCACAAGGACTCAAAGGAACTCAGACAATTCTGTCTGTGAACTCCAGGCAGCTGTCCCCTTTCTAACAGCTGTGTTGATTCCTTTTCCACTGAAAAGAATAAAAAATGTAGATAGTTCAGCAAAAAAAAAAAAAAAAAAAAGACCCTGTGCTTGCATGTGAAAAAGACCATGATTCCAATCAGGGAAGACCTTATTCCCTCCCAGGCACAGACCATTTGAAAAAGGTATCACCCGAAATTCTGGCTGTATCCCTCAAAGACAAGGACTGAGCTCTCGTCCCCCTCCACCTCGGACAGGACAACCTAGTCGTCATCATTGTTGCTGTCACCATCATCCTCGGGCAGCAGTGGTCCAACTGGAGAAGAGTCTCATTTTCAGTTCAATTTTAAGCATCAGCATTTCAAATTATGGAGCATCGCTTCCGATGAAATTGAAAACTGAAAGATGACCTGTGATTTCAAACCAACCAGAACTGTAATTTTCTGCCTTAGAAGCTACTCAGAAATTCTTTGTGCCCTTTTGACTAGAAATAATAACTTCATTTTAAAATAAAGTAGCTACGGAATTTGAAGTTGATTTGTGTTTAATGACTGTGGATCTTCTTAACCCAACACAGGACAACTAGCCCAGCTGCAGTCCATAACCACTGTCTCACCCTTTCATATGGATGACTGGTAGGAAGAGTTCTTCGTAAAAGTAGCTCCAAGTCCCAACTTGCCTGCAGCCCTTCCAACCCTCCTCTCTAGGAACTCTGGAGCTGCTACCGCCAGGCCCTGCTTTGCTCTCAGTCTTCTGAGCTGAGTTATTTGACCTTGCTTACAAGCCCAGACCTTCCTCAACTCTGTAAATCCATCAGGCAGGATAAATGTCTGATTATGAATTTTCCCTCAGCATCTACAGTTGGCTTTGTTTCTCCTGATCCCCATATTCTATTCAATTAATCTATAGTTACCTGGGTCATTATTCCAAGACATAGCAATAAAAACTCAAACCATCTTAACTTTCATAACTAGAAAACTGGAGATAGATCAGGACACAGCTTTTAGCTTCATCCTTTCTTTGCAGACTGAGATTTCTTTCTTCTCTTCATTCTGCTTACTTCAGCAAGTCAGCTTGCAGACCTCGTGATAATAAGATGGCTGCAACAGCTCCAGGCAGCACAACATCCAGAAGCAACAGCAGCAGCAGATAAATTGCTACTTTGCTCCCAACTCCCACTTCTTTTGGTATCAGCTGGAAAGAAAGTCTTTCACAGGAATCCCAAAACTGTTCCCCATCACCTCTCACTAGCTAGAGTTTTGACACATCTCACACCTCAACCATTCACTGACAAAAGGTAGATGAAATCACCTAACAACCTTAAGGCCAGTTGCATTTACTCTAGGCTGAGATTCTAGCATAGCTTTCTTGAGGAAAATAAATATGAGGCCGGGCTCGGTGGCTCAGCCTCTAATCCCATTGCCTGAGTCCACAGGTTCCAGGCCAGCCCAGGCAACTTGGTGAGACCACGTCTCTACAATTAAAAAAAAAAGAAAAAATATGAAAAATGAACAGAAGAAAGAAAATAGGGAAAGAGAGATATTTGGAAAGGCAACAAATTCTGTTATAAGTGATATTTGGAGACCAAAATGTAAATAAAAGCATATTTATCAATTACTCTATTCCAATGATGTGATTAGAATTACTATTCAGAACTGCCTTCATAGTAAGGATAGAAATGCCAGCAAAACCACGGGCAATTCATATGAAAAACAGTGTTAAAATGGTTATTGAGTAGCATAGACACTTCTGTGTTTTTAGGTATGTTGCCCTGGAAGATTTCTCAAATCTGAGTGATTATTTCTCATTAAATATAAAATGAAGTGACCACCTAAGACACTAAATGCAGTTTATCTCAATTGTAAAGGGGTTTATAAATGCATTAGTATCACCTAAAGATAAATAGATAGATAAATAAATATCCACTATATGATTTTAAACCATAACCAAGGTAGGTTGTGTGCTATTGGCCTCAGAGTAAGTAAGGAAATAAATAGAACAGAATAAAAAGTCCAGACGTAGACCTACATACATATGGCTAGTTAACAGTCAACAGATGATTGCTATGCAAAGCAATCCAATGGGAAGAGAAAATGTTTTGTTCAACAATTGCAGCTGACACAATTACATTTTCCATGGGGAGGATAATTAACATTGATCCCTACCTCACACTATACACAAAAGTTAATTTGACAGATTGTAGACATAAACATAAAAGAAAAATAAGCTTTCAAAAAATAGAAAAACTATCTTTATGATCTGAGAACAAGAATTTTTTTTTAGACAGGTCATATATTTCAATAAAGACTTCTACAAGAATGTTGAACAATTTTCTTCATCATAATCTCAAACTGGAAACAACCCAAATATCCAATAACAGGAAAAAAGGTAAATACATTGTGATATATTGATAAAATAGAGGGTTAACTAATAGTGTATTCAACAGTTGGATAAATATTGAAAACATTATGCCAAGCAAAAGAAGACAGATCCAAGCATATATATATATTGCATTATTCTATTTATAAGGTGTTCAAGGACAAGCACAACTAACCCAATGGGATTTAATTAAGAAAAACTGGTTTTCTCTAGGTGGGCTGTTGACTGAAAAGAAACACAAAGAAACTTGAGGCAGTGATGGAAATGTCCTATAACTTGACTGGGGCTCTAATTGCCTGAATATATGCAAGTATCAAAACTTACTGAACTGTACATTCAAGATCTATGCATTTTTGTGTGTAAATTAAGACTCAATGAAAACAACATATAAATGCATAAATGCATAAGACTAAATTATAAGTTGCCTTTTTCTTTCATCCACATTTTAAGATTTCTGAAATCATGATGTATCTTTTAATAATGGCCTACAGAAATTTTCTAGCCATCTGGCATTGAATTCTTTAAAAATAAAAATAGTGTGTATCACGCAATGACTACTCATATACCTAACCCTAAATTTTACCCCACATCTTTAAAATAAAAATAATTTTTAAAAAATAATAAAAATAGTATTTGTCTAGTTAACTTTTTACTGACAAATAACATACAGACAGAAGTCTTAAGTATACAGCTTTTTATAAAATAAATGTTATTGTATAAAAGTAACTTTATTTTATAAAAACAACATTTTATAAAATAAATTCCCCCATGTAACCACCTCTCAGATCAAGATATGAAAAGTTACCAGCACCCTAAAGCCTCCCACTGACCCAAATGGGGGAAAAAGATATTACGTGACTTGCCACATCTCCGGGTAATTCAGTTAAAAGCAGTACAATTTTTCAAATCTTCATAATAACCCCATGAAAGAAATATCACTACCTCTGTTTTATCAATGAGAAAACTGAGTCCTGTAATTAGTAATATAAGGATTTAAAGCCAAGAGGGTCCAATTCTAATACACCTGCGCCCTTACGTGTAAGTCAAGCAGAATATAAAAGCAAAGAAAAATCCATGCCCTTTGCCCATTTAATCATCTTAATTTGTGATTTTTCAATCCATTATCTCAGTAAAACCAGTCACCCCATCCCCATCCATTTATTGGCAGCTTTATTTATAAATAAAAAATATATTTACAACAATCTCTGTAATCCAAGCAAGGCAGAGATATACCCGATATATCCCTACTTCATTGTGAGAAAACTGAGAAGTTGACCTACTCTCCTGATCACAAACCCCAGACCACTATTCCCCAGGAAGTCATGCTTCACGGTCACAGGAAAAAGGAGCCAACACGCCCATCTCCAGTCTCTTGCTTCTTACCTCAAACCTGTAAACAGAGGTGGGTGGGTGAGATGCAAGGATGTCCTGGTCCCCTCCTGACGCTCTGCTACATTTCTTTTTCTCAAACAACTAGTCACATGGTGACCTGGAAATGAGAATTTTCCTTTTTTTTTTCTTGAAGGCAGGATATATTGAGAGGACAGAAAGTTTCCCACATTGGAAGGGGACCGGAGGGGGCTTGCCCACAACCATTTTCTTTCTCAGAATCTGGTGTTTTAATTGACTACTCTCCCCTGAATTTGTGAATTTATATAAGGGCATTGCTTAACACCACACACACACACACACACACACACACACACACAAGAGTAAGCAGGAATATCAAATTCTACCGAATGAGGGAGGAAACAAAAATTTGAGAGACGGCCAGTCTTTCTGGGGCTACGTATACCTGGCTGCTGGTGAGGTCTAAAGAGTAAAGTGTCCTGCAACCCAGTGGGACCTGTCCGTGGTGGTGAAACAGCATCTCCGTTTAGAGCTGAGACTTTCTTTGAACCCCATCACTCAAGATAAGGATAAAGACTTCCCGGTCTGTTGACTAACAAAGATAAGTGTTTAAGTGGTCTAATTACGCCTGAAGTGGCAAATCATCCTTACAAGAAAGCTAAGGCTTTTTGCCAACATAGCAGCTGTTCCTTTGTCTTGTAATGATTGGGTTAACAAGGCAGGAAATACCTTTAAAATCAAGTTTGTGCACATCTTGATTCATTGTAGCTGTCTAAAGTAGAAACTGGTTTCTTAATAGGGAATAGAAAGTCCTAGCAACTTGGACAACTGGCAAAATAGAACACATATTTCAGATGCATGATAAGAAAGTGATTTCCAAGGGTTCTCAATGACAGATAATCATCTCTGAAAAATAAATAAATACATCTCCAAGCTGCAAGCAACATTGGGAAAATGAATAATGATGTTCTAGGACGGTACAACTGCCTTTCCACAGCGGTTCCTATTGGCGGGAAAGTCCTCCTAGCCCAGCAGGGAACTTAGGCGCCTGGAAGCTGTCCAGAGGTCCTGTGGAGGGTGGAGGTCAACCATCCCTAAGACTCCACATTCTGAATCAACCCACGAGTGTTCAATGGGCCTCAATCTTAACAGGAGAGTAAACAAGGGATTTAAGAAAATATTCTTTTTTTAAGATGTGGGGTGCAATTCAGATTTAGATATACAAGTGGTCATGGCACAGGTAAAGTTTGGGCCTTCCTTTGGTCCCCAGTTCACCTGGTTTGAGATCAGGTTCCCTTACTGATGTTATGCGACCCTCTCACTCCCTTGGAAGTATCCCTTTATTGCCAATCCCTTTCTTATTGTATTATGGTCAATGTTCAGGGTCTACTTATGAGTGAAAACATGTGGTACTCGGTTCTTTGTTTCTGTGATAGATCACTGAGTATGATAGACTCTTAGTCCATCCAAGCTGCTGCAAAGTCCATAATTTTGTTCTTCTTTATGGCGACGTAATATTCCACCATGTATATGTACCAGATTTTTAAAGTCCAGTCCAGTTTCAGTGGGCAACACAGTTAGTTCCATGTTTTTGCTATTGTGAATAGTGCTGCAATAAGCATGCGTGTGCAGGTATCTTTTTTGTAGAGTGATTTAAGTTCCTCCAAGCATATTCCCAGAAGCAGGATTGCTGGGTCTAATGGAAGGTCAATTTCTGGCTCTTTTAAGGATTCGTCACAATGTTTTCTATAGAGGTAGAACTAGTTTGCATTCCCACCCACAGTGTAGAAGTGTTCTCTTTTCTCCACATTCTCACCAGTATCTGTTGTTGTTTGTTTTATTAATGATGGCCATTCTTACTGAAGTAAGGTGTTATCTCACTGTGGTTTTGATTTGCACTCCTCTGGGGATTATTGAGGTTGAGCATTTTTTCAAGTGTCTGTTGGCTGCCCATAAGTCTTCTTTTAGAAGTGTCCACTCATGTCTTTTGTCCACTTTTTAATGGGGTTGTTTGTTTTTATCCTTTTGGCCTATTTGAGTTCCCTGTAGATCCTGGATGTTAGGCTTTTGTCAGATATGCAGTTGGCAAATACTTTTCCCCATTCTGTGGGCTGTCCCCCCATTCTCTTGATGGTTTCTTTTGCTTTGCAGAAGCTTTTCAGTTTGATGAAGTTCCACTTGTCTATCTTATCTCTTATGACATGAGCACTTGGGGTTTTGATCAGGAATTGCTTGCCAATTCCAATTTTCATAGGGGTGTCTCCTGTATTTTCTAAGATTCTTAACATTTGAGGTTTTACATTTAGGTCTTTGATCCATTTGGAGTTGATTTTTGTGTACAGTGATAAGCAGTAGTCCTGTTTCATTCTTCTGCACATGGTCAGCCAATTTTCCCAGCACCATTTACTGAATAGGTTCTCTTCTCCCCAGTAATGGTTGTTGGAAACTTTGTCAAAGACAGGTTCGCTGAGAAATTGAGGTTTTGCTTCTTGAATCTGTCCTGTTCCATTGGTGTATATGCCTGTTCTTATACCAATGCCAGGTTGTTTTGATTATTGTAGCCTTATAATAGAGCTTAAAGTCTGGAAGTGTGACACCTCCTGCTTTGTTTCTTTTGCTAAGGATTTTTTTGGCTATTTGTGGTTGTTTATGTTTCCATAGGAATTTCTGTGTTGTTTCCAGATCTGAGAAGAATGATGTTGGTAATTTAATGAGTATTGCATTGAATCTGTAGATTGCCTTTGGTAGGTTGGACATTTTAACAATGTTGATCCTTCCTATCCATGAGCATGGAATATTTTTCCATTTGTTTGTGTCCTCTTTGACTTCTTTTAGCAGTATTTTGTAGTTTTCACTATAAAGGTCTTTCACCTCTTTGTTCAGGAAGATCCTGAGGTATTTCATTTTTTTGGTGACTATTGTGAATGGGATTGTGTTTTTTATTTGGTTCTCTGCCTGTTTGTTGTCAGTGTATAAGAATGTGACTGTCTTTTGTGCATTTAATTTGCAAGCTGAGTCTTTACCAAAGTCCTTTATCAGTGCAAGGAGGTTTTTGACAGATTCTCTTGGAGTTTCGAGCTGTGGGATCTTATCATCAGCAAAGAGGGATAACTTGGCTTCTTTTTCTATTTGGATATCCCTGATTTCCTTCTCTTGTCTGATTATTTTAGCTAGGACTTCCAACACTATGTTGAACAGGATGGGTGAGAGTGGGCAGCCTTGTCTTGTTCCAGTTTTCAGGGGAAATGCTTCCAATTTCTGTCCATTTAGCAATATGTTGGTTGTGGGTTTATCATAGATAGCTATTACTATTTTGAGAAATGTTCCCTCTATGCTTAGGTACTCAAGGGCTTTTATCAAGAAGGGATGCTGGATTATATCAAAAACCTATTCTGCATGTAATAATATAAATATTCCTATCCATGAGCATGGAATATTTTTCCATTTGTTTGTGTCCCCTTTGACTTCTTGCTTTTACATCTGTTGAGCTATTTAATTACATTTATGATCTTGTGAATGTTGAACCAGCCCTGCATTCTGGGAATGAAGTCTACTTGGCCATGGTGAATGATTTTTGAGATGTGCTGTTGGATCCGGTTTACTAGAATTTTGTTGAATATTTTTGCATCTGTGTTCATCAGGACATTGGCCTGTATTTCTCTTTCTTATTTGAATCTTTACCCAGTTTGGGTATCAGTGTAATGTTAGCTTCATAAAATGATTTGGAGAGCATTCCATATTTCTCAATTGCCTAGAATACATTCAAGAGGATTCAGTAGGATTGGTGTTAGCTCCTTCTTGTATGTTTTATAGAATTCCACTGGAAATCCATCTGGTCCAGGGCTTTTGTTTCTTCTGATAGAGTCAATTTCCTGGGTTGTTACTGGTCTGTTTACAATCTCAATTTCTTCTTGCTTTACCTTGGTAGGTTGTGTGATGTCACAAAGTCCTCCATTTCATTTAGATTATTGAGTTTGCCTCCATACATGTGTGCATGGTAATCTCTGGTAATCGTTTGTATTTCTTTGGGGTCAGTTGTGACTTGATTTCTGATTGTGTTTATTTGGGCTTTTTCTTTCTTTTTCTTGGTCATTCTGGCTAGGGGTCAACCTTTTTCTTGGTCATTCTGGCTAGGGGTCAACCTTTTAAAGAACCAGCTTTTTGTTTCAGTGATTTTTTTCTATGGTAATTTTGTCTTTTATGTCCCATATTTGAGCTTTTACTTTGGAATCTAGATTCTTGTGCTGAAGTTAGGCTTTGGGTAGTCATATCTTTTCAGCTCCCTTAGGTGATTTGTTAGACTGTTAACTTGTTCTCTTTCTGTTTTCTTGATGTGAGTTCACAGATATATAAATTCCCCTCTCAGTACTGTTTTCATGGCATTCCAGAGGTTTTGGTAAGATGCTTCTTGATTTTCATTTGTTTCCAAGAACCTTTAAATTCTGTTTTGATTTCTGTGTTGACCCAGGAGTTGTTGAGCATCATGCTGTTTAGTGTCCTTGTCTCTGTGGGTTTTGGGGGAATTTTGTTGGCGGTGATATTTACTTTTATTCCACCATGGTCTGAGAAGGTGCCTGGCAGTATTTCAATCTTGTGAAATTTGTTTATGCTTGATTATGGCCAAGGATATGGCCGATCTTTGAATTCATTCCATGTAGTGATGAATAGAATGTATATTCTGTGGTTCTTGGGTGAAGTATTCTGTTGGTATATACTAAGTCTATTTGGTCAAGTGTCAAGTTGAAGTTCCAGATCTCTTTGTTGACTTTTTGACTCGATGATCTATCTAGGGTTGTTTGTGGGGTGTTTAAGTCCCCAGCTATGATGCTGTAAATATCTTTTTATAGTTTACTTAGAAGATGCTTTAAAGCTGGTGCTCCTGTGTTGAATGCATGTATGTTTATGATGGCTATTTCTTGTTGATGGATCAAACCTTTTATCATTATGTAGTGTCCTTCCTTATCTTTTAAAATTTTTTGATAGCTTAAAGGTTGTTTAGTCTGATATTAAGATCATGACTCCTGCCTTCTTCTGTGATCCATTCACCTGCAAATTCATTTTTCATCCTCTAACTTTGATTCTGTGGGCATCCTTTGTGGTGAGATGAGTTTCCAGGAGACAGTAAATTACTAGGACATTTGTTTTTATCTGTTTTGCCACTCTGTCTTTTCAGTGGTGCATTTAGTCCATTCATATTCACGCTGATTATTGAAATGTGAGAGTTTGTCCCTGTCATAATGCTTTTACAAGGCTATTTTGTTTTTCATTTAGCTTTTGTGTTTATATATGTGTGTGTTTTCACTTTATGGGTATGGTGTGTTTCTGCTGCTTTTGTGTTTCTTTGTGATCTTGTGAAGTATATGGTCTTTCTTTTGTTTCTTTTTTCTTCTGTGCACAGCACTTTTTTAAGTATCTCCTATAGAGCTGATCTCAAAGCAGCATATTCTCTTAGGGATTGGATGTCTTAGAAAGATTTTAATTCTCCCTCACTCATGAAGATTAACCTGGCCAGGTAGGAAATTCTTGGTTGAAATTGTTTATCTCTGAGAACATTTAATATTGGGGTCCAATTCCTTCTGACGTGTAGTGTCTCTGCAGATAAGTCTGCCGTAATTCTGATTGGTCACCCTCAGTAGATAATCTGATCTGTTCTCCTTGCTGCCTTTATGATTTTTTTTCTTTTATACTTACTTTGTATAGGTGAATTACTATATGTATAGGGATTGGTTGTCTCATAAGATGTCTTGCAGGGATTCTTTGAGTCTCTTCTGCTTGTATAGTCATCTCTCTGGCCAGATAAGAGAAGCTTTCTTGAATGACCTCATGGAACATTTGTTCCAGGGTACTTTCTGTTTCTCTTTCTATTTCAGGTACTCTGATCAGACATAGGTTTGTTTTGTTTTTTTTTAATATAAAATCACACATCTCTTACAGAGTTTCATCTTCCTTCTTAAATTTTGTTCTATATTTTAAATAGATTGAATTGATTCCCTATTTTGGTATTACAGCTCTGAGATTCTTCTTCTTGGTCAATTCTGCTTCCTATGCTTGTCAGTTTGTCATTTAGTTTTTGGATGGAGTTCTTTATTTATGTAATTTCTAAGTATGCTTTCTTGAGTTTGTCCAGCTTTGTGCAATTCATTTAGTTTCAGTCCTTGGATTTCTAGATTTTTATTCATTCTATCCAATGATTCTCTGATCTCTTTACCTTCTGGGTACCATTGTTCTTGGAGATAGCCATTGTTTGTGTCCCAGTAGCAGTTCTTTCTAGCACTGGCTCTTTGCTGGGGTTCTGGTTACCAGCAGTTTTTTGTTAGTTTTCCTTCATTTGTAGCAATTCTCCTATCTTTCTCTTTAATTCCATTGCTCAGTGGAAAATGGAGAAGCAGTCACTTCTGATATTGGCTCTACCTTTTGTCTTTCCTTGAGCCAGGACTCCAGGTTTGTTCAATTATGAAGTAGGGCTAGGAGTGGGGCATTGTGCTGTCTCTTTACAATTTTCAGCACTTACTAGGGGATGAGGGGGGCAGAGAAGATTCAGAACATATCGGCAGGCCATAATGTTTGCTATCTGGTGCATGGACCAGCTGGTACTTGCTCTCCGTGTCTGCACAATGTCACCTTACAGTGGGTATGACTGCATAGTTTCTGAGTCCAAGACAGGGTATAAAAGGGAAAAGAGAGAGAAGGAGGGGAAAAAAACTGAAAGAAAGAGAAAGGAAAAGTAAAAAAAAAAATAGAAAAAGAAAGAAAACACACACAAAGCAGAGAAAGAACAAAGAAAGAAAATTAGATTAAGGAAAGAGAAAAACAACCAACAAACAAAGTAACCAAACAAGATAATCAAACAAACACACCCATACTGCCATTAGCCTCTTTCTCAGTTTCCCTGTCTGCGTCTGCTGCGTCCTGCATGGCCCAGGTGGTCAAGAGGAAACAGGAATGGCATGGCATAACCCAATTGACAAAACACTTTTAGAACTAGAAGGTGGGGGACCCTGGGGGCACTTTGCCTCACTGGACAAAGGCCCAAGTTTCGTACCCATTAGACTTTTATTAGTACAAAATGATGCAGTTAAGTAAGCCTTCAAGGACAAAGTACAGACATTGCAAAGAAAACTCCCTGTTTTGATCTTAAAAGGCTTTTATGATAACGCGCGACTGTTTACAAAATACAACGCAGCTGCTTGCAAGACAATGTATAACCTTTTCTCTAACCCAACACAACAGACACTGCACTTTTAGAACTTGCCTTAGCATACATGCCTATCTGGCTTTGCCATGATAGGCATTCTTGGCTGGTTGTGACTTTGCTCATACGCCAAGTATGTGTTCAGCATAGTTCAAGCAGGGCAGTGGTCTCCAGCATGCACCTATCACCCAGCAGCTGGCTCAGGGTGGAGGGCGGATGGTCTGGGAATCTGCATCTGCGTTCCCCGCTAGGGCTTGTGCTTTGGGGCAGTGATCTCTGAGGTCACAAAGAGCAGCCCCAGCACAATGCAGAAATCAGCCCTGGGCTCAAGATGCACGTCTGCTGTTCCGCAGAGGCCACCTTGGAGCCCCACTCGGCCCAGGCATGAGAGGGTCTGCTCAGTTTCTCTGTTGGGGGCTATTGCTCCTCTCCCAGCAGGCGCAGTCTCCAGATCTCGGGACCTGGTGCCAAGGCTCTGGAGCCCCGTCCAGGCTTGGGGTGGGCTCTGCCCACTGCTTCCTTAAGAGTCTGCCTCAGGCTCCACCCTGCATTCCCTCCATGGCCCTTACTGTCAGCGTTCAGCTCACTCCAGCAGATTTCCCCTGGAAAAGCTCCCAAACTGTCTTCTGCTAGGTTCCCCACTTTGCATGCATCTGCGTTTGGTCCACTGTGGGGGCAGGGCATCTGTCTCTCTGGTATCATGCACTTGGAGTATCCTCTCTAGGCAAATGGTCGATTTCAGAGGGGTGCAGAGAACACCCCTTGGTCTCACGATGCAGGCAGCTCAGAATTGGGCGAGATAAAGCCGGTCTCTGCCCAGTCCCGGGACAGAGAAAATGGCGGCGGGCTGCGTTTTATTCTCCGGGCGGGGCTCAGCTCCAGATTTCCTCTCTGTGCCTTTTCCGTGGTCCCCGTGCCCATGCCTGGCCCGTTGCCACAGGTGGTGGTGTGGGCCAGGTGCCAGCTGATCTCTTCTGCCTTTTCCCCAGAGATGCTCTGGGGATGGTGATCTTTCAGCGTGCAGCAGGTGCCAACCTCAGAGCAGCTGCAAACTGTGGCCGTTTCTGCAGGAGGCCCTGGACGCTTGATCCCATGTCTCCCTTCCGTTCAATAGTAAAAGATCGCTCACCCACTTGCACACACACACACACACACACAGACACGATTAGTTTTTTTGTGCACTCACCCATGCAGAGTCTCTCACACTCTGACCAGATCCGACACCATCTTGCCCCCCAATCCTCAAGAAAATACTCTTAAAGGTTGAAATTACTAAAAGGGTAACAAAATGCTGCAGAAATTAAAAGAAAAAGTCCCAACATCAATGAATGACTGTCAGTGTCTCCAAATTCCTTTCTCTTTAAAATAAACCCTGGGAGGAATCATTTTGTAAAGTGAAGAATTCTCTTCTGTTATAGGAATAGCTCTTCTTTCATGCTGATGATTTATTTGTTTGGATTTTCATGTATCGACTTTTTCATAATGTTGTACTTCAGAAACTGGAGAATAAAGCATTCTTATATGAAGGTGGGAGAGCCAATAAAAGTCAAAAGAACTGTATTAAATTATTTGGAAGCACTCTAATCATTCATTCCCTTTTCTGTTGGTCATGGACAACGAACTCTCCATTGAGTGGAGTAGAAGGTTTCTATCGGAAAACAGTGAAACACAGACTGGCTTCCCAGAGGGTATATCTCTTCACTGGAGCCTAAAGGATATTAGGGTTTGATCAACATTCTAAACTTTCTTCTAAAATGATCAGCACACGATCTTTTACTACTGAATTCATAATGCTGAAAAAACCTTGGTGAACACTAGTTCCTGCTACAAGATACTCCTCCAAAAAAAAAATCATTTTCAAATAAATCATGGGAAATATTTGTTTAAACTTGCTCATTAATGTCAAAAGCACATCTGTAGAGTAAAGGTTACAAGAAGCTCTGTAATAAATAAAACTGTTTACATTATTTGATGCACTGTTTCCAAAACATTTAACCATGGAACCCTTTTTGATTGTAATGCCTAACAACTCTTCAAGTGTAACACTCTTTGGAAAATGTTGATTTAGTTAGGAAAATGTTGAAATACCTCAACTTCCACATTTACTTGGTAGAAGAAAACAAACAAAACTTGGTCTCGGCCTGAGAAGGGAAGGGAGTTTTTCAAGTTGATCCATCAACTAGACCAGAAACTCCTGATGGAATTTGCAGTCAAGATCTGTCTCTACTAAGTGATCCTTAGAATGGCTTTCATAAAGGAAGCCAAGTTGGCTTTTTGGCATTGGTAAGTGTAATATGGAAGAATATTTGGTACTGTGGAAAGGGTACATGTTGCAAAGCAAATCTGTCAATTTATGCTGTTCCTTTTTGTTTCTTCTTCTTCTTTTTTTTTTTTCTTGATCCCTAGCGTGTTCACTTTTTCCTTAGAACTAAGCTTTCAGAAGTTCAAATTTCATCTAAAATATTTCAAAAGTTTAGACAATGATGCAAAAAAATTTCAGGTCAGGGTTATTTCTATTAGTGAATATTTTAAAGATGATTCATAAGTTTCAAAACAAAAAAATTATGAAGACACAAAATTGATGCAAATAATGTTTAAAAATAGAATGCTATCTTTTCTAAGAAATTAAATAAAAATTTTGCACAAGTGACTTTTCTGCTTAAATAAGTTATTGTGGAATTCCAGTATTGACTGAGGTCCTAATAACTTCTCCTCCCACACCACAAGAGAACAGCTTCCTGGTCCAGGATCAAAAAAGTGCCAATTTCCTTTTCCACTGTCAGCTTCATCACACCAGTGGGCTCTTAGGCCCTAAGCATTCATCATAGCCTTCAGCAATAGGAGGCTTAACCCTGTTCATCTCACATGTCCCGGTCCTACCCAAGAAGTCTGTAATCTATGGAGCCTTTGACTTGGTTTCCCAGATAAAATAAGTCCTGGTTGTGGTTGATCAGGAAATGAATGGGACAGGAAGCTAACTGCAAATCCAGTGTCCTGGAACTACTGACATCACCCAGGGCCTCTGTAGAAACACATTACCCCATCAGTACTCTCCAAGTCAGAATTGTCTTCATTCCCAGAGGCTGAGGTCATAACTTTTCTTCCACAGAGAAGGTAATACAAGGAGTGGTGAGGTTTGGATTATCAGATATTCTGATATCTTCATGACCTATAGGGTTTAGATTATCAGATATTCTGATACCTTCATGAGCGAGACAGCTTGAGTCCTGTACTCCTGTGTGTCTGAACCCCTAACAGTTGGCATCCCCCCAACTGTGCATCCCCATGGAAGGTCAGGTTGTCATCTCCTAAGAGCAAACTCAGCTCAAATGCAGGAAATTCTCAGCTCAAAAATTATGTGCTATCTAAATCCGCAAGATTGTAAAATATTTTCATCTGCTGGAATCTAAGTAGAAGCAATGCTTTGCTAGAAATCTTATTTTCAGACTAAGATACTAGAGAGAAAACTGAATTCACTTCCTAATCACCCTCTGCCATGTCTACAAAGGAAAAGCTGTTTTCTGAATCTACTAAGACGGAAAGAGAGAGAAGTGCTAAACCTACATCAACACCACTTTTGGGGGCCACGCAATTTTGCATTCATACTACAATTAGAGATTAAAAGACATCACCAAGATATCATCAAGAAAACACCAGTCAGACTTAATGTCCCTCAGCCCTTTATGTGTTGCTATACTCTCTCTTCCTTCAAACCCACCAGAAAGGATCAAATAAATTTCCAGTGGGGAAGGATGACTAAGACAGGACGTTATCTGTCCCTCCCAAAACTATTGGGGACATTTGTCAAATATTGCCTTTAGCAATGGTGGTCTCTTTTGGTAGTACTTTTTGATTTAACTAGACCATAAACAAAACTTGGAGCCAAACACAGCTAAGTTCCAGTTCAGTTTTATAATTTAGTTACTCTGCAGAATTTAGGAGTAAGACAAATAATTTATATTTTCGCAATGATTATTCAACAAGAGCATTTGCCTGTCAAAACATACCTGTCAAATTTAACAACTATGGAATCATAGACTGATCAATCACAGCCTGGGGGCAGTAGACTAGAAGACCAATCGTGAATTATTACAATGGTATAATTTAATGTAGAAAAATCATTTTTAAATTCTATTAGAGTCATCTCATTGCTTGGGAATAGCAATGTTTGAATTCCTAGATAATGCTCTTGGTGTTCGGGTAATGTTTTTATCTTAGTATGACACTGTTGGGACTCTATTAGGTTCCAAGTGATTCCTTTGTCTAGAAAGTGAACTCAGAATGTTGAGGTCATTCATTGCATTCACTTGCAGCAGGTTTTTACAGTAAGCTGGGAAAGGAGACTGCTCCTTAAAGAGGAAACTTCCCGGTTGGGCCACAAAGCCCTAGGAGGCAGAAGCAGAGTGGGAGTCTCTCTACTAACCTTAACTGTAGGGGATCTTGGGGTCTTGGGAAGAGGACCTGGTTGGTGGGCCATTCCATGGATCCATAGAGGGGAGCCGAGCTGGAGCTAAGGAGGGAGCCAGCCTTGAGGCCAGACCTCAGTGAGATGGCGTTCTGAAACCCAACAGCCCATGGGCCTAGGAATGAGCTAGCAAAAGGTCATTCCAGAAGCCTACATTTAAACCCTGTCTTTTTATTTCTATCATTTTCCCTGTAGTCCCTGTGTATGCTTCACTTGTACAGGAATAGTTCATTCTGAAAATAATTCTCGCCTCAGTTGCGATCCAGGGAATGGAGCAAATGGGATTTATCCCTGCCCTGACTCTAGAGGGGCTGGCTCCTTCCTAGAGGCCAGTATGGGGGAGGGTGACGGATCAACGTGCACCCCAGAGGGAAGCGGAAAATCAGGCAAAACAAGACACCAAAGGGCAAGTGCTACTTATGTGAAGCACCTAAAACAGGCAAATTCACAGAGACAAAAAGCAGAGTCGAGGTTCCCAGGTGCTGGCCGGAGAAAGAGTGCCACGCTGTTGCCTGATGAGGGCAGCGTTTCTGTTTAGGATGGGGAATATTTGTGGCGTTTCATAATTGTGATGGCTGCACAACAGTGTTCATTTACTTGACGCCACTGAACTGCCCACTCAGAAACAGCAAAAAGAGTAAGTTGTATGTCATATTTTGCCTCCGTAAAAAAGAAAATCAAGCAAAACCATCAGCCCCCTTATCCATGTGAAGATCCACCCACTCTCATGCTCAAAATGCAGACAGAGGCTCTAGAACTTTAAAGTGTTCTTTTCCCGCCTGGGCAGCAAGACCTCATCTCTACCATAAATCAAAAAATCAGCCGGGCATGGTAGCGCCTGCCTGTAATTCCGGCTACTCGGAAGGCTGAGGCGGAAGGATCGCCGGAGCCCGGCAGGTCGAGGCTGCGGTGGCCGGGAGCGGCCACTGCACTCCAGTCTGGGCGAAGAGTGAGACTCCAACTCAAAAAATAAAATAAAATAAAATAAAATATTCTTTTCCCCTTCTGCAGAGTTCATTCCTCTACTGTTAGCAGCAGATCCAAAACGCTAACACTCTCTCTCATCAGACGTCTTTAGAATTAGGCATGAACTTCCTCGGCTTTCTTCTATCCTACCCTCTAGATATATAAGTCAAGCTGCCCCTCTTTCCCCAGGAAAATCTTTGAGCACACGGACTCTTAAGACCCAAGTTGTAATGACTGAAATCTTGCCATTGAGTTTTGAATTGCCTCCCTCCCACAACAGAAAAAACCTACAAACATGTTCCCTCTCAATTTTTGCACTTCATGTTATTGCCTCTTTGGCCTAATGGTGACTCTGAATAGAAATCTGAAATTCCACGTGTTGATCCAAACATCGCTTACACTGAACTTGCAGAGTGATCTTTCCACCTCACACCAGAGTTCATCACCCCTGCTCCACAAACCCATATTAATTCTAGTCTCAAAGGCAATGTTTTCCTCCTATTTTCAAACGACTCACATCAGATTATGGCCACTAGTGACTTTTTAGGGTCAAAGGAAAAAGAAGAAAACTGAAAGGAAATCAATGGCCGACAAAAAAGAAAAGCATTCTTGGGATGATATGAAAGAAAACAGACACGTAAAATTTAAATTCCCAAAGAAATTTTGAGGACGGGCTGATGAATACCTGCTGTGGAAAAGCTCTTTCTCCCAATAAAGTGAGAGATCCATTCTCTTCAACCTGATCACGTCAGGGAGATACCACTGAGGCCACTTTCAACAAATGGAAACGCCCTGCCTGCCTCAAGGATAGACCATAGCATAAACAGCTACTGTTTCTCGTGTGTCTGGTTAATGTTTTCTATACACTGAAGTCCTATGCAATTACACAGTGTATTTCCTCCTAGGAGCTTAAGGCTCTTTATAAAGAGCTTAATGCTTTAGAAATGATTTCCTGGCTCTCTCCACGAAGTCCAAATACTGAAGGAGCTGTCCTGATCTAAGCCAGCCAAATCTTGTTCGCCTCTCCTGAATCAGAACTCTCTTGTGTCAGACATTTTTCAGGCCCACTTTACTCCAGCTGTCACGGCAGAAACTGGAATGGTGATGGGCCTTACCTCGGCTGCACTGAAACCTCTTGCTTTCTACTGTGCCCTTCTCTGAGAGGTAGTGAGGGTCACACTCACGCAGGAGCAACCTGAAAGGAGAATAGAGTTAACCTGCCCGTGGTTTGGCTGATAAGGCATGGGAGCTGACTGACTCTGGGGAGTAGGTCAGGGGTTTTCAAATGTGAACATGCATATGATGGGGATACCCCTAAAAAAACCCATGGAATTATCTTTTGAAAGGTCGACTTCAAGTAGTACAGGTTTCTCCCACTCGGTGAGTTTTCTAGGAATCCATCAGCATCAGCATACCAGCTAGCATTGTGAGAGGCTGTGTTCAGCTTCGGTTATTTATTTTTTAGATTCTTTCAACATATTTGCCCATTTTATGATGGCTGATTTACAAGAGCACCTGCCCAGCTCGTACTGAGTGTGCAGCAGTTTTTGGCCAAAAATGGCATGGCCTCCATACCCCACCTCCCTATTCACCTGATCTCGCCCTGAGCAACTTTTATTTCCCCGGAGAGAAAGAGTCCTCAAAGCAAAATGTTCTGCAGATGTGGAAGAAGTGAAACAAAACACAGCAGAAGCACTAAAAGGCATCAAAATGGGCGGGTTCAAAATTTTTTAAGTGGTGAGGAAAGCATCTTGATAGGTGCATTGCATCAAGCAGAGAGCACTTTGAAGGTGATCGAAGTCTAAACATGTAAGAATAAATATGCAATTTTTAATCAATAAATTCCAGGTCTTCGGGGTTCCCTGCATAAGACTCATCTAAAGAGCTTGTTGAGGCCATGCTCGATGGCTCAGCCTGTAATCCCAGTACTTTGGGTGCCCGCGGGTTCGAGACCCACCTGGAAAACTTGGCGAGACCTCATCTCTACAATAAATCAAAAAGCAACTGGGCGTGGTAGCGCACGCCTGTAGTTCCAGCTACTTGGAAGGCTGAGGCGGAAGGATCGCCAGAGCCCAGCAGGGCGAGGCTGCGGTGGCTGGGAGCATGTCACTGCACTCCAGTCTGGGTGACAGAGTGAGACTCCAACTCAAAAAAAAAGAGCTTGTTGAAATTCAATATCCTATACTTCCCACCCCAACCACAACCACCAGACATTCTGATTCAAGAGGCCAGAGGAAGGCCCACGAATTTGCAAGCATCTTGCCATCAAGGTGAAGCCAAGCAACTGGTCCACGCTTGTAGACTGTGCTGCTCTCGGTCTGGCACAATGACCGGAGAGTCACCCGGAGGCGGCTGACTCTTCGTGTGCTTTTGCAATGCTTTCTCTCCTGCACTTCACTCTCCCCAGTCCTTCACTCTGGTTTCCTAAGATCCCATCCCAAATAAGCAACCTAAAATGCCCTTACCTCAGGCTCTGCTTCCAGAAGAAATCCACCCTAAGGCCTGGACCCTTAGCCCCCATCTGACTCCAACCCTCCTGTTGAACTCACTTGGCCTTGCTTCCTGGGACACTGTAGTTAGGAATCAATAAAACAATGTGATCAGGGCAAACTCCTCGAATGAACTGTTCAAGCCAGCAGCGCTTCTCTGCACTCAGATTTTAATGGGAGTTTGAGATGGAAGTGTTGTTTTATAGATTTAAGTGAAGAATTGGTTTTCTAGCCTTTATGTTGTCCATACACCTACCAGGGCCTCGCAAATTTCCCATAAGATCTCTCATTGCATTGGAGAGTAATAAATAGCTTTGGAGGTTTTAATTATTGGCATGCCAGGTTTCTGCCCAAAAGTCATTACTCCCTTCCAACCAATAAAACCCATTCATGCAATGCTCCCATACCCGGGGCATGAATCATGATTGTCTAATTCAGCAGTCCCCAACATTTTCGGCACCAGGGACCGATTTTATGGAGGGCAATTTTTCCATGGACTTGGAGAGGAGGACTTTTGGGATGCTTCAAGTGCATAACATTTATCGTGCATCTTATGTCTATTAGTATTACCTTGTAACATATAATGAGATAATTATACACTCACAATTTAAAAAAAGAGGTGTGGATGGAAATGGTAAATAAAATAATGGGAAGGCCATGCATGAACTAAAATAAGTGTGAGATTCCGACTTAAAGCCTACCACCAGAAGCAGTTATACAATTGAAGTCCATCAACTCACTTGCCACTCACTGATGGGGTTTTGATATGAGTCTGCAAGCAATTGATTTATGAGGGTCCCTGTGCAGCCAAACCTCACTGCTAGTGTTCATCTGTGTTTGCAGCCTCTTCCCAGCACTAGCGTCACCACCTCAGCTCCACCTCAGATCGTCAGGCATTAGATTCTCATAAGAAGCTTGCAACCTAGAACCTTTGCCCGAGCAGTTCACAGCAGGGTCCACGCTCCTATGAGAATCTAATGCTTCTGCTGAACTGACAGGAGGCAGAGCTCAGGTAATAATGCAAGCGATCAGGAGTAGCTGTAAATATAGGAGAAGCTTCACTTGCTTGTCCACGGCTTACCTCCTGCTGTGCCACCCCAGTCCATGACCTGGGGGTTGGGGATCCCTGGTCTAATTCAACTATGGTAAACCATTGCCTAATGCTCAATTTTCCAGCCTTTCTGTGACTGGTAGGTATAGACACAATACCTCACTCTGGACACTAAGAAATAAAAGAAAGTTTGAAAGGGCTTCTTTCTCCACTGAAAGCAGTGATCACACAAGGACCTCTTCACATCGCCTCCCTCGTGGCCTCCACTCTTCCAGCCTTTAAATGCAGGTGTAGTGCTTGCAGCCATGCCGTCTTGCAGCCATGAGGTTACAAGCATAAACATGAAAAACCAAACTGCCAAACATGAAAGATCTGCTTGGAAAGTCAAGGGTTGCAAGGCTCTGGACTTCTTCTTATGTAGATCGTTGAAAGAATTATTGTTTAAGTCACCACTAGTCAAATTCTGATGTTTGCATCCAAAAGTATGCCTAGCTTATGTGACAAAAGATTGATATTCAGAATATACAAAGAACTTTTGCAAATCAATAATAATGAAATAAACAACCCAATTGAAATAGGTGAAGGATTTAAACAGGCACTTTAACAAAAGAAGTTATGCGAATGGCAATAAACCTATTAAAAGGTTCTCACTGTAATTGTTCATCAAAAAAGGCCAACTAAAACCACATTAAGGTACTACCACCTACCCATCGGAATGACTGAAAATTATAAATAGCAGTATGAGTGTGGGTGAGGATGTAGGGTAAGTGGAATTATCTCACATTGCTGGTGGGATTGTAAAATGTTGGAGCCATCTTAGAAGACCCATGGGAGCTTCTAAGAAAGTTGGATGCCTGTCTACACTGCAGGGCCATTTTAGCCGGGTCCAAAGCCTGCAACCAAAACTACCCACTGCTAAGCACGGAACTCACTCGGGAATGAATGGAAGCTCTGCCACTCCAGGAGAAGCAGCCTCTAACTCCCTCCAACACTTTCCACGCAAGTGGAGCTGTCACTTCATGCTGCTTCTTTTACCCTTTTGCATTTCATGTGTGATGTTCCCAAATGAATCGAAAGACAGAGGTAGTGTCGTGTCTAATGTGACTTTAACTCGTTTTGAAGCCAAAATTGGTTACTTAGGCTGACAGGGACAGATATAGTTACGGAGATAGTACAAGTGTATCATACCAGGGCTTCTCTTGATGACCTAGGCCTTGTGATATTTCCACTACTTTATAACCTCATTACTCCTTCCTAAATAAATATGTACTTTATGGATTCTAAATAGATGTTTGTTGATTCGAATTGATTTTACAATTAAAGCTTCAGAGAATAAATACTAAGATTCCATAGACACTGCGCGCGTGCACACACACACACACACACACATACACACACACACACACACACACCATCCTTCTTTCCACATCAAAGCAAAAAGCAGAGGGTGGGAGAAATCTCGCTTCACTTACCAGTTACTCTTAAATCTTGGACATGTCACTTTACCAAAAACACCTTGGTTTTACCACCAGTAAAATGAAAACCGCTTTCCTCTCTCCAATGACCGAGGACTTTTTAAGGCTGCTCCTAACTCAGAGAGGCTAAGACTGAGGCTCCTTCCTCCGCAGCTGTGGCTCTCTTTCTCTGCTCCTCCCCCTTTTGCAGTTCTTACCGTTTCCCCTTCTTCAGTTCTCCTTGCTGTCTCTCTGTTGTTCTGGTCCTCCACCAGCACCAGGCCCAGGTCACTTTCCGCCTTTCCTTCCATACCTCTCCAGGGCCCCCAGCGTTCCCACTCACTTGGAGAATTTCTCCAACCTTTCCTAAATATTCACCATCACAGAAAGGCTGTACTTGTCCTCAAGACGCAGGAGAAATGCTGAATTATTTGAAAAATAAGGGGCCAGTGACTTAGGTGTATTTGCTATTTATTGATGAAATGATAAGCAGTAGGAGCAAAGTAGTGGGTGGATTTCCTCTAACCACTTAAAAGGTATGCAACCAAGGACTAAAAGACTCCACTCACATGCGAAAAGAAGCCAATGCTTTCTTAATAACAGATGCATTCTTCATTTTTCTGTCACTATGAGTAAGCCCTCGCCTTATGCTACACATGTCTTAAAACATTATTAAAACATGTCATGGCTAAATGATACTGTTGTCTCATGGAATTATATTTTAGTGAGGGAAGGTGGATAACTGGATCCAATATAAACATATAAAACCAATATATGCCACAGAAGGGAAAGTTCTAACATTTATGAACTTGCACAATCACAATTATAGAAATAGCAAAATGATATTTCAAGATCTACAAAATAGACGTAAGATTTTGAACAAGTGAAAACCTTTCTTGATTTGCCCTTGTATAAACAAGGAACCCATAATAAAAAACATTTCTATTGCCAACTACTCAGACTATATTGTATGAAACGTCTGACTATTCAGGCTAGAGAAAACATTATAATTAAATGTCATTAATAATGGTTTGGCTTGCCTTTTATAATTTAAGGATTTGGGAGGATAATTAGACATCCTGTTTTGTTGGAGGGGGTTTTAGGTTACTAATGAAATTTTGAACCATTACCTTTTTTTCTCATGTCATCATCTAGATTCTCTGGAAAGCAAAACTTAGATACAAAATTAAGTGTCAATGCTATATTCTTTTGAGATGTAAACCCAGGATGGTAAAAGTGAGAGAAGAAGTAAGGCAATGGGTAGTTACAAAGTCACATTGCAAGGGTGTGACACTTAATCAATCTGTCTGCTAAGGTCCAGATAACACGACTCCAATTTTTACCCAACTTCCTTAAAATGTATCTGGATTTTTAGTGTTCTTATAATCCCCCTGTTAATACTCTGTAAGTTCTTCTCCTGTTGAATTCCTCCTCCTCATTTTACTCTTTTTTTTCTGCCTCCTGTTACTGCTGCTAATCCTTTCTCCTGTGTTACCTAAGGCACTTTTAAGGCAAGACTATTATACGATAAACTATAAAGTGTTTGGAAATAATGGGGTGGAAGAAGTGATTGCTTCCCAGAAGAGAACAGAAAACGACATTCAAGGGAACAAGAGACACCACTTCCTTTTGAAAGCTCTTCAGCTGTGTTCCCCAGCCAACCTGTTTCAGATTGTGGTCTTGTTCCTGCAAAATATGTTTAAAGATCCTCTCTCTTTGGAGCTGCAAGACACAACCCCCAAATAAGGAAGCTACATCACGAAGCAAACCCTTAAAAGAACTGGGAAATTCTAGAGTCAAAGACTTGAGAGCAACTATATATGACTGTCTACGCATGTGTAGGGAGTTGTCATGGGCAAAAGGGCGTAAAGTGATTTGTGCCTTCAATGGGGCAAACTGGGCTTTATTGGTGGAAGTCACAGACTGACAGATTTCAGCTTATAAGAACAAAAATATTCAGAAGCAGAAGAGCTGTCCAAGCCTTAGGGAACTGGCTGTGAAGTACAAGTTGATGAAAGTAGGAGGTGGATATTATGGAAGAGGCGGCGCTTGGCCTGCAAAGGTGAGCCAGCACGACTCTACAGTCCTATTTGGACCACTGAATGTCATATTGAAATTCAATGCCCAGTGTTGGGAGTGGAGCCTAGTGGGAGGCGTTTGGGTCATGGGAGCGGATCCCTCAGGATGCCATCTTCGCAGTCGTGAGTGAGTTCTCACTCCACAAGAACTTGTTTTTGTTGTTGTTGCTGTTGTTAGTTTTTGAGTTGGAGTCTCACTCTTGTCACCCAGGCTAGAGTCCAGTGGCACACTCACATCCACCACAGCCTCAACCTGCCGGGCTTAGGTGATCCTTCCACCTCAACCTTCCAAATAGCTGGAACTACAGAAGCCCGGCTGAGAACATGTTTGTAAAAACCTGGATCATCCTGCCTCTCTCTCTCCTCCTCTTTTGCCATGTGGTCTCTTCAAACTTTGGCTCCCTTTTGTCTTCTGCCGTGAGTACAAGCAGCCTGAATTTCCCACCAGAAGCTGATGTTGACACCATGCGTCTTGTATGGCCTGCAGAACTGCAGCCAAATAAACGTCTTTTCTTTATAAATTACACATTCTCAAGTACTCTTTTATAGTAACAAAAATGAACTATGACAGTTCCCAAATGTAATACTCTGTTCAGTACTTAATATAAAAACATTCAGCATCAAACCAAGCACAGTAGCATAAATCATCACATTAAAACTTTGAGTCAGCCGGGTGCGGTGGCTCATACCTGTATTCCAGCACTTTGGGAGTCTGAGGCAAGAGGATTGCCTGAGCCCAGGGCTCAAGACCAGCCTGGGAAACTTGGTGAGACTTCGTCTCTACAATAAATCAAAAGAATAATTAGCCAGGTGTGGTGGTGTGCGCCTGTAGTTCCATCTACTTGGAAGGCAGAAGGATTGCCTGAGCCCAGGAGGTCGAGACTCAAGACTACGGTAGACACTACACTCCAGCCTGGGCAACAGAGTGAGACTCCTACTTAAATTTAAAAAAAAACAAAAACCTTTGAGTCATTTCTAGAAGCTGTCAAGTGTAGTAATCTTCAAAACTGAGGAGCACGTTCCTCATGAGCATACAAAAACAAGCCATTGGGATACAGAAAAAACAGATATTCTATTTCTATTTAATTTTAATCTGAAATATCATAAAATTTAGCTTTTCTGATATTTTGTGCATGAGTTGACAACGGGGTCCTTATGTACTCTGTAAAGAAATGTGCATATGGCAGAAGGATAGTCTCATTTTTTGGACCACTGGAGTGCATTGCTTTATACAGGTAAGAAATATTGACTGAGTACTTACCACGTCTCTGGTCTTGTTCTGAGTGCCAAGGACGCGGCAGAGAACAAAAAGATAATGTTCACATTGTCATGGAGCTTGGCTGGGGAAGACTAAGTGTGAACAGATAAGTTCTCTTTATTCACGGTAACATTCATGAGGTCACCACAAATGCTGAATTAGTAAATTCTGAACCACTGCTTTCAAGAGAAATACACAGTTCGTTTCCTGTGAGTCTCTTATCACATTTTCATCAACTGATCCATACATAACCTTATTTTATGTGTGTTTCTGTTTAAAGGCACCTTATCTAATAAACATCATATGTTATGTATATATGTGACTCATCATCATTGAGCTCATGGCTACCAGCACTATAACTCAAGCTTGAATGAAGCTTATTTGACACCTATGTTTTGTCCACAGGCACCTCACAGCCTTCCTGTACATAGAAACTCTAGATAGTACTTCAGTACTATGCTTGGAGCCATTGTAAACAGAGAAATCACCAAGAAAAAAATCCACAAACACACGGCATGGCATTATATATGCCCCAAGAAGAATAACTAGCTGTTTATAGTATGAGAGCTAAAAACAATAAAGCGTAAAGCCTTATTCAAGCCCCTGTGCATCAGGAGACTCTAATATTTTGCCACTCTGTGCAAGAGTTCAAAATGACCTTGGGCCGGGCTCAGTTTGTCATCCCAGCACTTTGGGAGGCCGAGACTAGTGGATTGCCTGAGCCCATGGGTTCAAAACCAGCCCAGTCACCCTGGCGAGACCTCGTCTCTATAATAAATTATAATAAATCAAAAATTAGCTGGGTGTGGTAGTGCACACCTGTAGTTCGGACAACTTGGAAGGCTGAGGTGGAAGAATCCCCGGAACCCAGCAAGTCGATGCTGGGGTGTCTGTGAGTGTGCCACTGCACTCCAGTCTGGGCGATGGAGTGAGACTGTAACTCAAAAAAAAAAACGGACCATGAAAGCAACTTGAACACTAATGTTGGGGTTACAAATAAATTTTAGTGACCAGGCAGACTCACAAACACAGGATCCAAGAATAATGAGAATTAGCTGCATATAACAGATGAAGTAGAAACAGGTGCTATGGAGCAAAATAAACCAGAGATAGGGAACAGATGTTGGGTGAAGGCGAAGTGGAATTGATGTTCCACTTTAACTACTGGAGACACCAAAGAAGGTCGTCACGTGGATACTTGAGGAAAGAACCTTCCAAGCAGAGAGAATTGCCACGGAAAGGCGTACAGACACAGGTGAGTGTGCGGTACATTTGAAGAATAAGTAAGAGGCCTGTGTGGCTGGAGCAGTTGAGGAAAGTTAAGAGGTAAGAACAAGAATAGATACCAAGCAGGGGTAGATAGCTTAGGGATTGTTTCTGTGGTAGGGAATGAGACTTTTATCCCGAGTCACTAACCTAGAAGTGATAAGTCCTTGGGGTGCTTCCCACAGAGAAGGCTCAAAACTTGACTTGAAAATAAGCATCTTTAAAAAAAAGAATCACCATGGAGAACAGACTACAGAAAGGCAGAAACAGGGATGCTAGCGAAAGACACTTCCTGCAAGGACCTGGGCAAGGGTGGCTCCAGCCAGGACCAGGGCGGTTGCGGCAGAGACGATGAGAGATGGTTGGGCTCTAAATACACACACACTGAAGGCAATGCTGGATGATTCACCGATGGGTGGGATGTGAAGAGGAGAGGAGGCAATAAAGACTCAAAGGATAGCAGCCACATGGTGGGACTCAGCAGTGAAAAACAGGCTAGCATTTTCTGATGTGGAGAAGACTTTGAAGGGAGAAAGAATGCAGTGGATGTGGAGAGGCGATCGAGAATAATCTGTTATTGACTACAGTCCACAGCAATGTGTTGTATATTTCAAAATAACTGAGGTAAGTTTCAAATGTCTCACCACAAGAAAATAAGGTGAAAGAAAAGTCGATAAGTAAGGTGATGGTGTTAATTATCTTGATTTAATCATTTCACATTGTGTACTTGCATCAAAACGTCATACGTCTCCCATAAACATATGCAACCATAATTTGTCAGTTTAAATGAATAATTTTAAAAGAGCTTGGCTTGAGATGTAAGGGGATTGAGATGTCTATTGGACACGCAGGTGGAGATGCTAAGTAGGTAGTTAGCTTGAATTCAGGGGAGATACCTTTGGCACATCTTCCTATCACAGCACTACAGGTATTTACACCCACAGGCCGATGAGATTACCCAGAGCAAGGATAACCAAGAAGGGCAAGATGGAGAGGAGACAGCCAAGACTGAGCTCTGGGCTCTTCAACATTAAGAGGTCATTAAGATGAAGAGTAACCAGCAAAGGAGACTGAGGGAACGCTGCAAATTAGACAGTAGGAGAAGTAGGAGAATGGTATCCTGAGGGCAAAATGAAGAGAGTCTTTTGGGGAGCCAACGATCAATGATGTCAAATGCTGCTGAGCGATTAAGATGAAAATTTAACATCACCCATTGAATTCAGCAACACGAAAATCACGCTGAGGTCATCTGACCTTAATGAGATGTGTGAAGAAAATGTTAAAGTCATTTCAAGAAAAAACGTAAGGAGAGCAATGAAGACACCATGGACAGATGGTTCCTTCCAGATCTTTCTGTAGGATCAGGAGGCACCTGAAGGAGATCAGATTGGGTATGCTTGTGTGTGGTAAGAATAATTCAGTAGATGGAAAGTATTGATAATGCTGGGGCAAGAGGATGGAATCAAGAGAGCAAAGTCTTTGGGTTGATGAGGAGATGAGAGTCAGTGTGCATGTGAAGGGTATGTACTAAGCCAGCACACAGTCTAGCCACGATAAAGGAAGAAAGCTATGTAAACTGGTGAAATCTGAGTAGGTGAGCGTATCTGGTGGTGGAAGCATAAAGAGGTTTCCCTGTGGTTGCTCCTGAATTCTGAATAAAATAAGGAGCCAGGCTGCTAATTAAGAGTAAGTGAAAGAGATGAGATGTTAGAGGTTTGAAGCGTGGAGAAAAAGTTTAAAAATGGCATTGAAAGAGCACAAGTATGAATTGATTAAGGAAATGTAATAAGGTGTCTGGCTTGTTCCAAGAACCCAGTTGAGGAAGGCAACCTTGTATTCAACTAAACCATCCATAGGTGACAGTTGAGATGAGATAGAGCTGTAACATAAAACTACAAAATAAAAGTGTATTCACCAAGTGTATTCATTTTCTGTCATGATATGGCAAAGTACCACAAACTTAGTGGCTTAAAACAACACAAGTTTATTGTCTTATATAACTCTGTAGCTCAAAACCAAAATGGGTGATAAGGGCTAAAATCAAGGTGCGGATGGTCCTGCATTCCTTTCTGGATACTGAGGGAGAATCCGTTCCTTTGCTTTTTCCAGCTTCTAGAGGCCATCTGCATTCCTTATCGTCTGGCCCTCATCTCTCATCTTTTTTTGTTTTTTTTGAGTTGGAGTCTGACTCTGTCACCCAGACTGGAGTGCAGTGGCAGCTCCCGGCCACCACAGCCTCGACCTGCGGGGCTCCGGCAATCCTTC
>NW_007050252.1:250926-268878 GCF_000164805.1 Carlito syrichta
AGGCTCAGGCAATCCACTCACCTCAGCCTCCCAAAGCGTGGGATGACAGGCTGGGCCACCCAGCCCGGCCATCCCTCATCTTTAAAACCAGCAACACTGCATCACTCTGGGCCCACTATCGTCTTCACATCTACATCTGATTACAGCTGGAACAGGTTCTCAGCTTTTCAGATTCATTTGATTAGATAGGGCCCATGTGAATAATTCAGACTCGGAGGTCCTTAGTCACATCTACAAAGTCCCCGGTGCCAGTGTAAGGGAACATATTCACAGGTTTGGGGGATTGGCAAATGGACGTCTTTGGGAACCATTACTACACCTACCACCCCAAGATGAAAGTTTGTTTCTATTTTAAATAAAGAGACTAGAGAGAGGGGATCTAGGGCTCCATCCCATTATGATCATCAAGACCCAAACTCTGCATTCTTAACGGGCCACCAGATTGCTCCTCAAGATGGCTGTTTGGGTTCCAAGCTTTACACCCATGCTCCAGTCAACGAGAAGGAAAAAGGTTTTTCTTTGTGTTTTTTTCCCTCCCTCTTTCTCTCTTCCTTCCTCCCACGACCCCCACACACTTCCTTTCTGAACGTTTCCCTCAAATTGCATGACACACTTCTGCTTCCATCTCAATGCAAAAGATGCTTTTTCCATGCATGCATGAATCCAGCTAAAATTCAAGTGTGATATTATGAAGGAAAAAAAGGGAGAAAATGTCACTAGAATAGAAAATTAGCATTCTCATCAGAGGATGCATGGGTTCCTCTTTCTTGATGTCAGGCTTGCCATTGGATAGACCCAGGGTTAACATTCTGATGGGTCATTTTGCCAGAGGGAGAGGCATCAAGGGAGTTGATGGGGTACACCGTTATGGACGCGATCGTGATGCTAAACTATGGGATTCAAGTCCAGAAAGACATTAAATGAAGTCATGAAGAGGTGACAGAGGGTGAGGAGATGATAGAGTGAACTGAAAATGCAAGAGATCGTAACTGAAAAGTGAAATGCTTCAAAATGGAAAACAGTTATTAGTAAAAACAAGGTCTAGGGAGTGATCACAAGAATGGGTGACAGGGGTGCTGGAAGACAACAAGCTCTTTGGAGGAACCAAGAATAATTCATGTGGATGCTAAATCACCCAGAGTATTGGCAGCAGCAGGGTTGGAGATTGAGACAGTACATAGACCAAAATCGCCAAGGTGTGAGGCGTCTGCAGGTGACAGCAACACAGTCATAGAGTCAGATGACACGAGGGTCATTGATCTGGAGGCTTATGGAGAAATAAGGAATGATTAGGAAGTAACCACAAGAAGCAAGGATAAGAAGGACGACAGGATTTTGAATGGAGAGTGTGGGAGGTAAGACAGCTCCCAGTGGACAGGGTTCCAGATCAAGAAGCATGCTCAGGAAAGAGCCTGATTTCAAAGTAACACAGCAAAGGGAACAATCTAAGAAGAGCACATGGATGATTAGTTTTTTGTCAACTTGACTAACTTTAGAACTTTGGTAAAACATTATTGCTGGGCATGTCTGTAAGGACGTTTCCAAAAGAGATTAGCATTTGAATTGGTGGACTGAGTAAAAAAGATTGTTCTCACCAATGTGAGAAGACATCATCCAGTCTGCCGAGGGCCTAAATAGAGCAAAATAGCAAAGGAAAGATGAATTTGCTCTCTGGCTTGAGCTGGAACATCCATCTCCCCCTGTCCTTGGGCACTGGCACTTCCTGATTCTCGAGACTTTGGAGTCAGACGAGGACTTGCTTCCCCCAGGGGTTCCTCTGGTTCTCGGGCCTTCGGGTTGGGAACTAGAATTTCATCAATCACTTTCCCGGGTCTCCAGCTTGCAGACAGTAGATAATTGGGCTTCTCAGCTTCCACAGTTGAGTGAGCCAATCTGCCATAGGTCTTTTTTTGTCTACCTAACTAGTTAGCTCTGTTTCTCTGGAAAACCCTGACTAATACACCATAGTATTTTCTTTTCTTTTTTTTTTTTTTTGAGTTGGAGTCTCACTCTGTCGCCCAGACTGGAGTGCAGTGGCCGCTCCCGGCCACCGCAGCCTCGACCTGATGGGCTCCAGCGATCCTTCTGCTCAGCCTTCCAAGTAACTGGAACTACAGGCGCGCTACCACGCCCGGCTAATTTTTGATTTATTGTAGAGATGAGGTCTCATCAAGTTGCCCAGGCAGGTCTCAAACCCACGGGCTCAGGCAACACCATAGCATTGTCTTTCTAAGATGGAACAATTTTGAAAGTGAAGACGAATACTACCAATAATTACATAAGATGGCAGGCATAAGCTAGAGTGGATCAGGAAAACTAGGATGTATCATCATCCTACTGTAAAGAACCTTAAGCAACTGAAGTTAGCACCTGCACTGCAACTGAAAACCGCTAGGTGCTACTTATACTGACATTGCCACTGGCCTTAGACCGACCTAGAGCTGCTCCTGCCTCTTCTGCCATGCCTCTGCTACCAGAATGGAACCTCCATAGAGCTGACTTTGGTGCTTCATTGAGCAATGATTCACAGGGGGTGGGGGGGGGTCTGACGGATTGAGCCCCAGCTACACGCACACCCTAGTTGCAAAGAAAACCAGGAAAGTATCTGGTCTTTTCAGGCTGCCACCTTCTTTGGCAGAAGGTGAATTCTGCCTTCTACCAAGATTCCGAAGGTGGAATATTCCTCAAACATAGGAGAGGGCTGCAGACCCAAAGTCGAAAAAAAGACAGGAAGGAAGGAAGGAAGGAAGGAAGGAAGGAAGGAAGGAAGGAAGGAAGGAAGGAAGGAAGGAAGGAGGGAAGGAGGGAAGGAAGGAATAGTAAATGTCCTTTAGAGCCACCATTTCCTCCTGCTTGGTTGAGGCCTTGAAAAGCAGCCAGCATCTTCTGTATCTTTGTATTTAATCTTATAAGACACTCTGAGAAGTTCAATTTTAGAATATTTGATTAATGATACGGATTCAATCAGAGTGCATTTGCTACTGGTATCCCAATATCTTCACATTGAGAGGTAACTCTGAGCAATAAATTCACTTTCTAAAATGCCAATTTTACACAAATAAAATCAATTTGGAATTGATTAACTCATAACCACTGACATTTTCTAATAAGATATGAATGATTTAAATTACTCTTCATCAGTCTTACAGAAGGCTTGAAGTTTTCATGGGTTTTACCATAAAACATTTTATGGCTTCTTGCTTCACTGTCCATTTATTAATAGTGTCACTGAGACTTCTCAGAGCTCTGAGCATACCTGCTAATCAATACTCCCTGATTAGGTGCGGAATTTCTTCTACTAAAAAGATACTGCAGGGCTGTTTTTCTTCACTGCAAACAGGCACTTGCTAACTTAAAAGCTGCATTGCAAAGTTTATTTGGCACAATATTTGCAATGCAGAATTTCTCTCAAAATAATAACAAAACAAAATAATAGGATGTTTACTCTGTCAGAGGTTATATCCTGCACTTTAAAAGGATTAATTTGCTTATTCCTCATGGCAACCTATTAAGTTAGTAGGTTATCAACATTATTTTATAGATGAGAAATCAAAGGTTCCTAAGGTTTGTAATTTGTTCAGATTTATACGACCAGTGATTGTTGGAGCCTAGATTCAAACTCAGGCCCACTTCAGAGTAACCCCCACCCACACCCACTTAGCCATCTTGTGCTGCACATTCAAACACACACACACACACACACACGCACACACGCACACACTGTAGACCTGAGTTCCCAGACTAGCCTACAGAAGTAGGTAAAATATATACACTCACAGTTTTTAATGTAGAAAACTATTGCGTATGGCCAACTTTTCTTTATAAAACATTAAAACGCTTTAACAGAAACCTGAGGAGAACACGATCTCTTAGCTGGAATGAGCCTATGCCCCTTAGGGGCATACCAGTTGCCCGATCCTCCAAATGCCTGACCAGGATTTGAATGGGAGAAAGAGACCCACTAAAACGGGAATCGCTCAGTATGGAAGTCTCCAAATTCAAATTACTCCCTTGAGGAAAATGAGGAATTAGAGAGACACACCCTGGGCTGCCATCCTTGCATCCCACTTTTCGTTCCGTGATTCAAATTTCTCTTCCTTCCCTGCCGCTCTCCCTAGCTCTTGCTCGTTTTCCTCCCGCATCCCACATCCCATGGGCCTGGGCACTGAGTCGGTGTCCGCCTCACTCTCCCTTGCTTGTTTCAAGTCTTCCATCTCCAAAAGCCTCCACGTGTTTCACACAAATGTTGTCCGTCTGAGGACCCATGGCCTTTCCTCGGTCGTTGACACACCTCTGGTTCAAGCCCTCACTTCCCCATGGCTCTAGCACTGAGCTTCTGCCTTTCTCTCCACCATTATCCCATCTTTATTTTGGTGATTTCAGCTTCCAGGTGGATTATCCCTAGAACGCTTGGCCTCTCCGTTCCCTAAGCTCCTCTCTGACCATGGCACGTCTGCAAAAGCTCAAGCAGTCACATCCAAGACCCATGCTGTCCCATACAATAGCAACTTGCCATGGGTGGCTATTTAAATTCAAATTTGAATAAGTAAACACCAAATAAAAGTTAAAATTCAGCTCCTCGTTTTCGCCAGCCACATTCCAGGTACTTAATGGCTACGTGAGGCTAACGAATACCATATTGGACAGCACAGAACTCCAAAAAGCACTCCAATCGTGGCAGAAAGTTCTGTGGGACGGTGCTCATCTAGATTACCAGAATGCCATCTCTGAGAACACAGTCTCTGATGGTTCTCGTTCACTTTTTCATCCAAGTATCCGTTTCGTTCTGCCACTCTCACAAATTCTCACCAAGTTAGTGGCTCAAGATGACAAACATTCATTCTCTACACCCTACCACAAACACCCCAAGTCAGTTTCACTGGGCCAAAACCAAGGAGTCAGCAAGGCCACTCTGCCCCTGGAGGCTCCAGGAGAGAATCCATCTCCTTGCCTCTTGTGGCATCCAGAGCGGCATTTCTTGCCTCCTTTGGTTTGAGGCCCTTGCTCCATCTCCAAAGCCCAGAGAGTGGCATCTTCAAACCTCTCTCTACTATGTTGCAATATCACCTTCTCTTCTGTTTCTGAGGCCAAATCTCTCCCTGCTACCTTCTTGGAGGCACCCCTGTGGTGACACTTCGGTCCATTTGGATAATCTGGGATCATCTCAAGGTTCTGAATTTAATCACATCAGAAATTCACTTTTGCCATTTAAGAGGACATTCACAAGTCCGACATGCAGAAATTGGAAATGTTTGGGGGACATTCTACACCCTACCACAAACTCCATCCCACTTTAATAATTCTTTGACTTCATCAAAACTTCTAATGCACTGAAGCTACCACTTTTTCGCTCTACAACTCCCTCATTGTTTCTCTTGCCTCTTTACCCAGCCTAAAGTCCCTGAGCCAAAGCTATAATCATCTCGTTGAAAATATCTTCAGTTGGCTCGGTGGCTCAGCCTGTCATCCCACACCTTTGGGAGGCTGAGGTGAGTGGGTTGCCTGAGCCCACGGGTTCAAGACCCGCCTGAGCAACTTGGTGAGACCTCGTCTCTACAATAAATCAAAAAATCAGCTGGGCGTGGTAGCGCGTGCCTGTAGTTCCAGCTACCCGGAAGGCTGAGGCGGAAAGATCGCCGGAGCCCAGCAGGTCAAGGCTGCCGTGGCCAGGAGCGGCCACTGCACTCCAGCCTGGGCGACTGAGTGAGACTCCAACTCAAAAAAAAAAAAAAGAAAATATCTTCAACTCCGCTGCCTCCCCCCTGATTTACACCTAGGAAAACACAATGGCCATTTGCCGTGTGTGGCTTTTTTAAATTCAAATTTAAATAAATACAGACTAAACAAAAGTTAAAATTCAGTTCCTCAGTTTCGCCAGTCACATTTCAAGTGTTTAATGACGACATGAGGCTAATGAATACCATATTGAACAGCAAAGAAAGTATTTTGTCAAATCAAAACAGTCACACACTCTGAACCTCTCTCCAACAGCTGAATGTTTCTATAGAAGAAAACCCACAAATATTATTATGTCAAGCAATCTTAATGTAATGACGCAAGTCCAAAATAGACATTCAACTCCTAAGTAATTTCCCCTTTACGTTCTCTGGAGTTCTTTTACGTCTTCTTCCTGTCCTCAGATCTCCAGGGCATGCTCTCTGATCACCAACCTCTCTGCATTAAGTGTCGCCAAAAGGTACCAAGAGTCTAGAGTCAGTCAGGCAGAAGCACCTGTCATCTTCCCACCAGAGAATCTTCCAAGCCACTGGAACATCTACCCTAGTTCTTCTCCTTCTTTCCAGATACCATGAGAGAATTAACCGTTCTCCTCTCAAAGGCCAGCTCCTACACCTGTATCAGAAAAGCATTTGCAACTCAAGGCAATTGTCACCTCTCTTTCACAGCATTACTTAGTCCCTCTCTCCTGGGTAATTCCCACGGGCATAGATGTATGCTTTAGTTTAGTCCATCTTTTAAAAAAAGCAACCAATTTCTGTCTGTTTAGCAATATATTGACTGTGCATTTATCATGGATGGCTCTTACTATTTTGAGGTATATTTCCTCTATGCCTAGTCGTTCAAGGATTTTTATCAAGAGGGAATGCTGGATTTTGTTGAAAGCTGGCTCAGCCTGTAATCCCGCGCCTTTGGGAGGCTGAGGTGAGTGGATTGCCTGAGCCCATGGGTTCGAGATCCGCCTGGGCAGCGAGACCCCATCTCTACAATAAATCAAAAAATCAGCCGGGCGTGGTAGCGCATGCCTGTAATTCTGGCTGCTTGGAAGGCTGAGGCGGAAGGATCACTGGAGCCCAGCAGATAGAGGCTGCAGTGGCCAGCAGCGGCCACTGCACTCCAGTCTGGGCGACAGAGTGAGACTCCAACTCAAAAAAAAAAAAAGAAAGCTTTTTCTGCAGCTAACGATATAATCACATGGTTCTTGTTTTTATATCTGTGGATATATTTAATTACATGTATGGTCTTATGGATGTTGAACCAGTCCTGCATCTTGGAGATGAAGCCTACTTGGTCATAGTGGGTGATGTTTGAGATGCGTTGTTGGATCTGATTTTGCTAGAATCTTGTTGGGAATTTTAGCATGAGTGTTCATCAGCGATACTGGCCCATAGTTCTCTTTCTCTTTAGCCAGTTTAGGTATCAGTGTGATGTTAGCTACATAACATGACTTGGGGAGAGGTCCTTCTTTCTCAAATGCCTTGGAATGCTTTCCCAAATGCCCAGGCCATAAGAGGTAAGACGGACAAATGGGATCTCATCAAACTGACAAACTGCTACAAAGCCAAAGAAACCATCAAGAGAGCCCACAGAATGAGAAAAAATATTTGCTATCTGTATATCTGACAAAGGCCTAACATCCAGGATCTACAAGGAACTCAAACATGCCGAAAGGAAAAAAACAAACAGAGCTTTTAAAAAGTGGGCAAAAGATATGAATAGGCATTTCTCATAAGAAGACATACGAGCAGCCAACAGATACATATGAAAATGCTCAGCCTCACTAAATATCAAAGAAATGCAAATTAAAACCATACAGAGATACCACCAAATTCCAGTCAGGATGACTATCATCAATAACTCAAAAAACAACAGATGCTGGAGAGGATGAGGGAGAAAGGAAATACTTCTACCCTGCAGGTAGGAATGTAAACTAATACAACCTCTGTGGAAGATAGCGTGGCAATTCCTAAAAGATCTAATCCATACAACCCATCAATTCCCCTTCTGGGAATATACCTGGAGGAACTCAAATTATTCTACAAAAAAGATACCTGCACTCACATGTTTATTGCAGCATTATTCACAATAGCCAAAACATAGAACCCACTGTGCTGCCCGTCGAAACTGGATTGGATAAAAAAAAAAATGTGGTACATATACGCAATGCAATATTATGCAGCCATATAAAGAAGGACAAAATTATAGACTTTGCAGCAACTTGGATGGATTTAGAGTCCATCATACTCAGTGATCTATCACACAAAGAACTGAATACCACGTTCTCACTTAGAAGCGGACCCTAAACATTTATCAGGGAAGGCCCAAACTTTACCTATACAATAACCACCTGTATACCTAACCCTGAATTGTACTCCACATCCTTAAAGTAAAAAATAAAAAGCAAATACAACGTTCTCTCCAGGTCATAGCCTCTCCAGGTATCCATTTCATTTTTCTAATGAATTCCAAGGAACAATCATTCACTATATGCTAGACCTTCTGGCGTTCACATTATCAGGTATGCTCTTGAGAATGAGAAATTTCTGATACTGTGGGGGTCCTGCCCTGCAAGGGTCGTGAGATGTCCTGAAGGAGAGATGGATAGGTGAAAGACGAAGATAATATACCCGGACACCTGCTTCCTGAACAGATGACAATTTAATGTTAGTTAACACAGAGGTTTTATACCATTCGTAAAGGGGCGAGACAAAGAAAAGTTCTTCACGTACATATCCTCTACAAGTTACTACCATCTAGTGGTCTTAGCAACAAACAAGCCAAGAACCCTGTAAGCATTCAGACAATGAGTCTTATTCATAAGGCCAAAGATGATAGTTTTAGTCCAAAGTCCCGAATTACAGTCCTTGAACTGTCCCCAGAAAGTTTAGCAGTAGTCTTCCTTCTGGGGCTTTATGACCTTCAGAGCTTGTAATCGCCTTTCTTGTCCAGGTGTCTCTGTTACTTTTCTCTTATCCTGCAGTGCTGGTTTCTAAAGAAAACTCAAAAGAAGCTTTTAGTAATGTTTCCCAGGCCCCAAAGGTTGCTTTCTGTCTTTAGCTAAGTTATCATAAAAGTGTCTGATTAGTATATTATGAGTTCAGTGAAAACCCACTCTATAAATGTTAACTTAGAGTTTTAACTATTGAATTAAGTAAAAACCTTAACGATTATCTTTATCCTAAGTCTGTGAAGACAGTGTCTATAAATCACCTACATAACTCCTAGATAAGTGTTAGAACTTATAATGAGCTCATAATGAACTTACCATAAACTTGTACTTCTAAAAACCCTTGTGTCTAAACACTAAGCTGCATAATTCTAAATCAAATAAGGAGTGAATATACTTATATCATTTTTTACTCAAGCAATATCTAGTAACTTATAACCAAGTGAAAGAAAGCATTCTTGATGTGCCTCAGAGTTTAACCCTCGCATATGTTAGAAAAGGCCAAGCTGCATAGTGGGAAAATGGGAAAATGAACCATGACATTCTCAGGTTAAGTGTGAGGACTTCACATACACATGCCATCTTCTTCTTCCACGACTGCACAGAATTTCTTCAGCTGTACCAACAGCAAAGACGGAAGACAGAAGGGCCTCAGCTGCCCGGACTCGCTTTGCGGCCAGGGGTCCTCAGCGCACCTGGACTTTGTCAATCAGGCGGGCCTCCAAGGCTGGCTCCCAACATGATACTACTCTAAAAAAAAATTCTCCTCACAAACTGGTAAAAGCTAGAAATCTGACACTAGAACTTTTGCATTAAGGCTTTTGTTCCTGCTAAAAAAATACTATAAGATATTACTTTGTTTTCTGTCATTTGTATCTTTGAGCAAATGAAGTATTCTGTGATCATGTGCATGTGGGTGAAGAAAGGAGAATGCATGAGAAAAATTTGCAAGAATCAGAAAAATGTAGCGCTAATTCTGGGACCATGGAGTATAAACTTTCTAAGTGCTTGATGCTACCTCAGGCTGTAAAGCAGATCAGTGGCGGGCTTGGGGTTGGCTGGAGACAGACTGAGAGATAAGAAAGGGAGGACCAAGGGAAAGACATGGGCTTCTTCAGTCTTTGGTTATATCCAGACCAGAAGCAGTAAAGATCCAGGCCAGGGTCTAACTGGACTTAGAATGTGGGCGGGCAGGCAGCAGTCCGAAAACTAAAGCTGTTACCACTAAGAGTGGTCCAAATAGGAAGACACCTTAGCAGAGGGGACACATCTGGCTGACTATCAGTTGCCTCTTTCCCTGCTTTCTTGATCTTTAGTGTAGAAGTAAAGGCACTTTCAAATGTTTGGTTTAATCCACTTATTTTCAGCCCTTTCTCAGGAGTGATAGGTTGGTATCTCTGGTGGCAGGAAGAGCTTGAAATAAAACCAAGGGATCGTGGAGACCCTGGGAGAACACTTCTTCCCAGCTGCTTGTGTTGTGTGGAAACACCCAAGTATTCCGGAGATCCTGGCAGTGCAAGGTTAGACCCTCATCACGAGCATGCCATCTATAATTTAAGGGCACACAGAGGGCCTACCCCACCCCTCAGAGGTCTTCGCTCCCTCAGAGCTTCTTACTCAGTTGGCTGTACGTCCCGTTAGAAATTCAGGTTGATGAAATTCAGAGCTAAGAAGTATGACCCGAACCACCACCCAACAGAGCGTCCCCTCCCATACCCACTGACGTTTACTCCTGCGTGTGACAAGTGTGGATGGATTGCTGTCTCTCTCAAGACGAGACTCAATCCCTTTTGTCAGCATCTGGCTGGCACTCTTTCACAGGGATATCTTGAACATTCAAGAAGTGCTTAAAAGATTTACTATTGTGCTATCATAAATGTAGTGACAGAGGCTAAGATAAAATTTTGTCTTTCTGTACCCCTCAAGAAGAGCAATGATCTGGTAGCCCAGTAAGTCCATCCAGCATTGCACCAGCCAACTGTAACTGCACCGCCTCTTCCTTGCTGATTATCTAACAAACTCAGGTCCTGGAATTACCGATGTATTATTTCTACTCCAGCGTGCAAACAGGGAAAGTGGCTTTTTTTAAGTCAAGAATGAAAATTACCCCACTAGGAATCAATGCTATCAACAAATGAAGTAAATATAAATCGTTCTATTTCTCAACAATGCTGCATCTTTCATGAAGTCATAGAAAAAAAGAACAAGTCTGGAGTATTCGTCCAATATTTGAATTCACATATAAAGACAATTGTCCACTGTGAATAGCATGCAAGGAGACTCTGCCAAATGGCATCATGACTTCATCAGAACCACAGATAACTATTAGGTGATATCACAATCCAGGACATTTCACAATCGTGGGAGCATCAGTTAAAATCTCAAAGTCACTTTTAGGTCTGACGCTTCCGTGCACTGTTGAATATGTATCTAATGACTCAAAATAGACAGTAAACAAATTTCTCATTGCAAGGATGCTTGATTAATTTACTCTATGTTATTTTTCCTATATATGTTGCTTTTGGTCTTATCACAGAATTTGTATTAAAAAATGACAACCTCCTTAGATAATCTCTCTCTCTCTCTCTCTCTCTCTCTCTCTCTCTCTCTCTCTCTCTCTCACACACACACACACACACACACATTATTTCTTGGCATTCTTAGATCTCAAAACATTTAAGAAAACCTGTTCTGTCCTGAAAGTGCAGACGCCTGACTAGGTGACAAAGACTGGGGGGAGGGAAGATAAATTTGGAGCCTGGGGCACGAGGAAGGCGGTGCACTGCCGGAGGAGGGGGGACACCTGGATGAGAGCAGGGGGAAGGTGGGCCTGGGACAGGAAGGAATGAGGCCAGCCAGCAGGAGGACAGGCAAAATGAATAAAGGGCACAGAAGAAGGAAGAACTGAGACAGGTTTCACCTTCTCTGCGCTGGTTCTTGGTGAAGTCTCTCCTCAACAGTTCTAGACACAGTCCATCTCTGTCTCCAGACCCATCAGCAAATCTTAGTCTCGGTCTCTCTGAGTTTCGCACAGGTTGCTAAAGCAAGAGCTTCTGAGGCTTCTCCTGCTGCTCCCTCCGAGTTCTGATTCACGGATCAAACTTCCCCTGAGCCAAAATCTGAATGTATGGGAACCCAACTCTATCTCCAGAGCAGGGGAAATCCTATTCTGATGATCGTCCTAGTTGTGCCTTTTTATTTTCTGTATTTTTGAGGCTTTGTTATCCTGGAGCTTTGCTGACCTGCAAGGGACTGCTTCTTCCTAGAATAGCCAGTTCCTAGAGAAGCGAATGACTCTCCTGTGAGTGTATCTGTCATATGCAAGCCAACCATTCCAGAGCCCATTCTCCCATCACCTCCCTCACTGAACGCTCAGATCCAGAGTCACTATTCCTCTGCTTTCATCATCCCAGGGCCAGGTACCAGACAATCAAGGACAGCCCGTGCTCCAGAGCCTGCTAAAATTATTCACACCAGTCAGTCCTACGCCTGCTTACTTTGCCTTGCCTTTCCTGCAGAAACTACAGTAAAGGCTCCCATTCTCCCCTCACTCTCTGGCCTCCTGGCCAACACTGGTATTTCTGTTCCGCCCCCGTGACACCGTGGGCCTCCCTCCTCTTGAAAACTGTGAGTAGCAAACCATCTTTTCAATGGCAGTCATCTCCTAATCTTTTGGCCTCACCATACCTAAATAATAGTAATAAAACCTACATTTTAAAACCAGGGTAAGCAGCTGTTTTAAAGTGATAGGTAGGAGGGGAGTTTTCCAAGCTCTGTAACAGGAAACAACTCTGTAGAGGAGTGATGTCTTAGATATGAATCAGTGCGTGTCTATGTATCTGTGTGTACACATTTGTCCCAATTAACCTTTAGTCTGCTCTTATTAATATCAATGGTAAATATAGGGGATTAATGTATATTGTCTAGCATACAAGCTTATGACCTGTTGCACATTGAGACATCCCTCCAAACTTATGTTTCTCATGATAAAATGGGCCCTATCAACCTCATATTGATGTAGACATTAAATGAAATAATGTATGTAATAATGCTTCCATTGGTTAGTTTATGGGATGTGAGGTGCCATTTCAAGGATTATCCCACCAATCTACACAACATCACAGGTAGTTAGAATTAACATCCTTATTTTTAAGATGAAAAACAAGTGTGAATAGATTAAGAGTATGCCAAAGAGAACAGACAGGAGTCTAGAACCCAAGGCCTTCGTGCTTCCTTTTGGTCATGCTTTTCAGTGTTTGTTCTGGTCCCTCAAGGCTGAGTTTTATAGAAATGGACTCATTAACTAATTTAACTTTGGTTATTTTAAGAGAAATCTAATTTTTAAAGAACACACCTAATTAGTAGGGGTGAGGGGTAGGAGGTGTCTATGGGCTGTGACCATATAGAAATAGCAGAAAGGATCTTTGCGATGGAAATGTTCTCTACCTTGACTATGGTGGTGATACACAAGTCTATACTGTTGATAAAATTTGATAGAATTACATGCACACACACAAATGGATGCATATAAAATGAGAAATCTGAATTAGGTCAAGGGACATGGATAGAATGTCAACTTCCAATGTGTGATATCTCATAATAGTTATAGAAGATGTTACCACTGGGGAAAACTAGGTAAAGGATCTATAGGGTTTCTCTGTTTTATCTCTTACAATTACATGTGAATCTACAGCAATCTTAAAATAAAATTTAAATAAGCGCTTCTGGAATGAACCCAAGAATGTGAACTTTCTGCTGGGATAGAAAAGGAAGACAAGAAAATATTCTGTAATCAAAACACACGGATGGCTCGTCTTGGGCATGGAAGCGCCTCAGCCCACCCCCATCGGCTGTGTCCTGCCTGTGTAAGAAGCAAGGCCTTGAGGAAGGTCTTTAAATCCCATAGTCCCCTCCCCAGACTGTCCCCTGGACACCAGAGCCCAGAGACCACAGAAGCCTTTGTCCCATATCACTCCTGACACTCCCCAGAGACTCCCCCAGGGCAGACAGAAGGGAGTTAGCCTTGGAGTCATTCCTCCTGCTTTTCCCTTTGCCTGGAGGCTGGGACCAAGTGTATATCACAGAGGCTACTGGCTGAATACTGTTATGCAGCTCAGGATTATACCACAATCCTGGGTGACAGTCCTGGGGGACTTTGTAGTGGGGGTGGTCATTGCGGGTCATGCTTCCTTTGGCACAAGTGACCACTCTTCGGTTCCAGGTGCCTCATGACTCAGACAAGTGCCCTGTGCTCTGCCTCTCCTTGTCTTCGGTGGGTGGGGAAACGGGTCCCGCAGTCCCTTCCCACTCCTCCCTCTTTTCCTCAAAGGCTTGGGAGGACACAGACCAGCTGTAGAACCCAGGATCACGCCTGGCTCTAGACACACCAAAGTCAATGTCTTCTTGCAACTGGCCCTGAATAGAACAAAGCTGAAGACATCGGTTTTTGTGCCCCAAATTTCCCTTCTATGCCCCTTTCAAACATTTCAAAAGTTCTTCCTTCCATCCCTAGGGTTTTGTGTGCCCTCAGTTTCATCTGCCTCTTTTTTCTCAAATACTCCCTTAAAACCTTAAAGGCATTGCTAGGGTGTCAGGGACAGAAAACAGCTTAATAACAATGCTTCCTATATCTGTAAAGTGCTGCGTGGTTTGAGGATCTCATGGCAACTGTGGCCGAAGGAAACAAAATGACAGAAGCCCAACTTCTTTCAGCATGTGTCTGTGAAAGTCCCCTTGGGGAATCATCTCCTTCTGACCAGTCAGAAAGAGAAGAATCACAGATGCCTGGGTGCGTGAGGTTTTTATGGGAGAAGCCTGCTATGGTCTGAGTGTTTGTGTCCCCCCAAAATTCATATGCTAAGATCCTAACCTCCAAGGTGACAGTATTAAGAGATGAGGCCGGGTTTTGTATCTGGGCTGTGAGGTGCTCAGAGCCTCGGCAGACCTTGCTGCCTCTGTCTCTCTAACGCGAGAGGAAGCGATGTGGAGGGGTGGAAAATGACAGAGTTGCAGATGTCACTAGAGGAGGAGATGCCGTCCGGCAAGAGAGCGCTGATAGAGAGTTACCAGAACCTGACTCGGGTGGTGGACTACTGTGAGAACAACTACATACAGATATCAAGATAGGGAGAAGCGGCAAGATGGCGATGGGGCAACCCGGTCTGTGAAACCCTCTGCAAAGGAGATCTGCAGTAGGTCTCTGACTCTCGCCCCAGGGGCTGCGGACTCCAACATCGCAGCCTGCTCTTCATACGGAGCTCGGCATTGCCACCGCTGGGGCATCGCAGCGGACTGGACAGTCACTGCAGCGCAAACGGTGCCACTGCCGCTGCAGGCCCCCCCCTTCGCCACCGCCACCGCGGCCATAGCACATCGCACCACCTGGGCTGGAGGCGATCCACTTCAGTCCTTAAAGCCCCTTCAGGGAAGATCCGCTGGGATCGCTGCCACCTCTCCTGCAACCGAGACGTCCTGCCCGCCGTAAGTCTCCTGCCGTCTGCCCTGAGGCAGGCAGCCATCTTGCCATCTTCAGCCTCTGCCTTACCTGTCCGGCCCCACCCCCTCCGGGGGGAACAGCTGAGGTAGCACCACCTGCTGGCGATTCAAGGTAACAACACCGAAACGGGAGAAACAAGCTTGAAAAAGACACAGGCCAGAGTGGTGAACGGAGGGTGATCTGAACTGTCCTTCACAGCAGACCAGGGGAAACTGACCCTAACTGCAAACTAATTTACCAACTTGAAAAGAAAACTAGAAATCAGACCTGAAAGGACATTGGACTTAAACAAATGTCTCAGAGTGTGCTTCATTGATTCTGTTAGTTTAATGACTTAATTCTATTCCTACTGTATTGTTCCTTTTTTTCTTTTTTCCTCTTCCTTTTCGTCTCTCTTCTTCTCTCTGTAAACCACATCTTTGTATAGAGGAACAGCACACTAGCAAGGTGGTTGGTTAGCTTGTATGTTAGCATCACTATATGTTTTATTTTTTTTTGTATGAGAGTTGGTTCATCTGTAGCTGTGGTCTATTGTTTTTATCTGTTTCAGTATAGGCCTCTCTCTGTATTTGTTGGCACACTCGTTTGTTTCCCCCCTTGTTCCTCTATCTCTCCACCCCCCCTTCAACCCACTGTCTGCTCCATTCTCTCCCCTCTGCTAACCACATTTTATTTCAGGTAGTAAACCTACAGTCCCACTGCACAGACAGATTCCAAGGCAGTCAGAAGTGGGTTCCAGATTATTCACACACCTGTCAGCGAATACCAGGACCTGCAGATAGGTTTTGAATCACAGCTTCCCCCTTAAGTAAATCTCAAGACTGCAAAAAGGACCACCCTCAATCTACAGTGCAACTCCAGAATTGAACAAAGTAAGAGGGCATACATAAAGAATAGGAGATTGAACAAACAGAAGTAAAACCAATCCCTTTACCCCTGAATAACAGAATTAAAGAAGACGGTGACGTGGAGGGAAGGAAAAAGTAGAGAGGGGGAAAAAACCACACAAATGAAGAAAAACCAAAAGAAGAATATAGGCCTCACACAGACCCCTGGGAGATCAGACAGTGAGAAAAACAGATTCTGGAACACAAACAATGAAGAACCCCCAGAATGACTGGTTACATGCAACAAACCCAGACATCAAGACATTAATGGAGAGAATTTAAAAAATTGAGGAGACACGGGGAAAATAGGAAGGAGCTGATGTCAGAAATAACAGCAGTAAATAATACTGTGATGGAAATGAACAACAGACTAATAAGCATGGAAAGCAGAATCAGCCAAGCAGAAGAAAGAATCTCAGAGCTCGAAGACCAAAACACAGAACTAACCCAAACTGTCAAAAGCATAGAAAAGAAGCTCAAAAAGACAGAACAAAACCTGCAAGAGATGAATGATCACTTCAAGAGACCAAACCTAAGAGTAATTGGGATTCCTGAGTCAGAGAGAGAAACAGAAGCCACACTGGAACAAACATTTCATGAAATCATTCAAGAAAACTTCCCTCATCTCATCAAGGATGAAAAAATTCAAACACAAGAAATTCAGAGAACCCCTGCAAGACAACAAATAAGAATACCAACTCCCAGACACATAATAATTTGCGTAAACACAGTAGTTATAAAAGAAAAAATCCTAAAGGCAGCAAGAGAAAAAGGCCAGACTACCTACCAGGGAAAACCAATTAGAATAGCAGCAGATTTGTCCACAGAAACCCTTCAGGCTAGGAGAGCCTGGAGCCCTATCTTCAAAGTTCTAAAAGAGAAACTATTTCAACCAAGAATAACTACCCAGCCAAACTAAGCTTCCTTAGGGAGGGAGAATTGAAATCTTTTCCAGATATCCAATCCCTAAGAACCTATGCTGCCACCAGACCACCTCTACAAGCAACACTTAAGAAAGTACTGAACACAGAAGAAAAATAAAAAATAACAACAACATTCTTCACAAGAGTACAGGCAAAAGATTAAAAACACACATGAACCAACTCCAGAACCCAAAGAAAGACAACAAACAAACAGGAACAACTCTGTAAGAACCTTATGACAGGGATCAATTCTTGCATTTCAATTATGAGCCTAAATGTGAATGGACTAAATGCAACACTGAAAAGACATAGAAGGGCAAAATGGATAAAATATCATCAGGCAACAATCTACTGCCTTCAAGAGACTCACCTCACTAGAAAGGACACCCACAGACTCAAAGTAAGAGGATGGGAAACAAACTTTCAAGCGAATGGAATACAAAAGAAAGGAGGAGAAGCAATCTTAATTTCAGACAAAATACCCTTCAAGCTATTGAAAATCAAAAAAGATACAGAAGGCCACTACATAATGATAAAAGGCTCAATCCATCAACAAGAAATATCTATCCTAAACATATATGCACCCAACATAGGTGCGCCAACTTTCATAAAGAAACTTCTAGGAAAACTAAAGAAAGATATTGACTCTAACACCATTATAACTGGGGACTTTAATACCCCACTCACAACCCTAGACAGATCATCAGGACAAAAAATCAGCAAGGAGATCCGGAACCTCAATGTGACTTTGGACCAAATGGACTTAATTGATACCTACAGAACACTCCATCCAAAGACCACAGAACACACATTCTACTCATCACCACATGGAACATATTCTAAGATCGACCACATACTCGACCATAAATCAAGCATAAGCAAATTTAAAAGGACTGAAATTCTACCATGCACCTTCTCAGACCACAGTGGAATAAAAATAAACATTGACACCAACAAAGTCCG
>NW_007050253.1:0-566 GCF_000164805.1 Carlito syrichta
TCCCGTGCCTTTGGGAGGCTGAGGTGAGTGGATTGCCTGAGCCCGCGGGTTCGAGACCCGCCTGGGCAGGCGAGACCTCATCTCTACAATAAATAAAAAAAAAATTAGTCGGGAGTGGTAGTGTGCACCTGTAGTTCCAGCTACTTGGAAGGTTGAGGTGGAAGGATCACCGGAGCCCAGCAGGTTAAGGCTGCGGTGACCGGGAGCGGCCCCTGCACTCCCTTCTGGGCAACAGAGTGAGACTCCAACTCAAAAAAAAAAAAAGGCAGATTTTTATATGAGTCCAAATTCTGTCCCTTTTTATTTATTTGACCTTGGGCAAGTTAGTTAGCATCTTTCCATTTTAATGCTATTGACTTTTTAAAAAAGGAACAATAATAATAATGTCTACCTTAAAGAGTGGTTGGAATATTTAAATAAGATAATATGTAAAGTGCAATTAGTACAGTGTCTGACATCATAAGATATCAGGTAACGTTAGCATCTGATAGTTTCCAATCTTTCTCATCCAATTACTGCAATGCTTTTGTAATTTTGTTTCACTGACTCTAGGCTTGCCTCCATTT
>NW_007050254.1:0-718 GCF_000164805.1 Carlito syrichta
AGGTTTTGTTCTGTCTTTTTGAGCTTATTTTCTGTGTTTTTAAAAGTTTGGGTTATTTCTATATTTTGGTCCTCAAGCTCTGAGATTCTTTCTTCTGCTTGGGTAATTCTGCTTTCCATGCTTATCAATTTGTTATTTATTTCATTCACAGTATTCTTTATTACTGTTATCTCAGATATCAGCTCCTTCCTAGTTTCTTCTTGTGTCTCCTCAATTCTTTTTAATCTCTCCATTATTGTTTTGATATCTACATTTGCATTTTGAGACCCTTCATTCTGGGGACTTTTCATTGTTTGTATTCCAAAGTCAATTTTCTCAGTGTCTGCTCTCCCAGGCGTCTGGGAGAGACCCATACTCTTCTTTTGGTTTTTCTTCATTTCTGTAAATTTTCTCCCTTTACCCCTTTCGCTCCCCCTCTTCAATTCTGTTTTTGAGGGAAGGTGGGGTTGCTTTTATTTCTCTTCTGCAATGACCTGTTCTTCCTTATGAGGGTCTTCTGGTTTTGTTCACTTTTCCCTCTGCTTTACAGTCTGTCTATTCAGCAGTTTGCAGTCTTGGTCCCTAGATTTAAAAAGGGGGCATATAGAAGAGGAAAATAATGGAGGAAAGGGTGGTCAAAAGGGAGTTAGAAAGAGAGAAGCGTGAGAGGGAAAACAGATATACATACCATCTATCAGGTGAGAACGAGACACAGGGCTGGGATGAGGTGAAGAAAGAC
>NW_007050255.1:0-452 GCF_000164805.1 Carlito syrichta
CCCCATGTACGGAGAAGAAATCAAGGCATGGAGAGGCTGAAACCCCAGAAGTGATTCGGCCCGATGGAAACTGGAAGAGCAAGACCCACATCCGGGTCTGTGTGAGTGGGCTTGTGCTCCTCTTAACCTTTAAGAAATTAACTTTCAAATCACCTGGTGGGTGGACAAAATGGGGGGATAAAATTATGCGCTCTGTGTTTATCTCTCGCTTTGTTTCCTAGGGCGTTCTATTCCTTCTCTTTTTCTTTCCTTTATTTCCCTACAAGATCATCCTCCCTTGTTTTTCTTCTTCATTCTTTGCTTCCTCCTCCTCCTGCCTGCCCGCCTGGCTTTTTTTTTTTTTTTTTTTTTTTTTTTTTTTTTTGGGCTTTCCCCCCATTTCCGAGGCCGTCCCCCCCCCTTTGGTACCCTACCAGACCAGAACCAAGTCATTTGTTTACTTGAGAGACTGA
>NW_007050256.1:0-855 GCF_000164805.1 Carlito syrichta
AAGCTGGGCTCGGTGGCTCAGCCTGTAATCCCGCGCCTTGGGAGGCTGAGATGAGCGAATTGCCTGAGCCTGCAGGTTCGAGACCCGCCTGGGCAACTAGGGGAGACCTCATCTCTATAACAAATCAAAAAATTAGCCGGGTGTGGTAGCGCACGCCTGTAGTAACAGCTACTTGAAAGGCTGAGGCAGAAGGATCGCCAGGCCCAGCAGGTTGAGGCTATGGTGGCCGGGAGCGGCCACTGCACTCTACTCTGGGCAACAGAGTGAGACTCCAACTCAAAAATAATAATAATAATAATAATAATAATAATAATAATAATATTTGTGTATTAATAATAATAGTAACATATTAGCTATCATTTGTTAAGCTCTTAGTTTGTGCCAGGCACTAAGCTAATTTATTAAAAAGTATTTAATCCCCACAAGGGAGACTGGTCCTATGATAACTCCCTGTTTTAGATGAGAAATTGAGGCCCAGAGTTGTAACTTGAACCAGGTTACCTAACTAATAAGTCTGTGTGGCACATACATATACACAAACATATAACTTAATTTGTCCACCATTCACAGACAAATATGCAAATGTGTGAATAATGTATAACTTTCTTATAACATTAATCCATAATTTCCACAAATGACCTCCAACATTTTTGTCAGTATCATCAGAGAGAGAGAGAGAGTCAGAAAGCAGCAGTCTTGAGTACAGAAACTGGCATATGGAAGGCATAGTTGTTTCTCTCCTCTTAAACTCTGTGAGGTATTTTGTATTATTCAGAGCTGCAGCCTCAGCTCAGAAAAGTAGTTGGTACTTCAAAGTGGTCCACGTCAGTGGGAGGAATCATGTTTAATGAGGAA
>NW_007050257.1:0-754 GCF_000164805.1 Carlito syrichta
CCTGATCTCTAACTCATGTCCACAAGTGATCCTCCCACCTTAGCTTCCCAAGTAGCTAAAACTATAGTCATGAGCTACCACACCTGGCTGACAATTTTCTAGAATAGTTTTAGATTTATAGGAGAATTGAGAAGATGCCACAGAGAATTCCCATATACCCAGCACTCAGTTTCCCCTATTACTTACATTAATGTGGTATACTTTTTATAGTTAGTGAACCAATATTGCTATGTTATTATTAACTAAAGTCAATACATTATTCGGTTTCCTTAGTTTTTACCAACTTTTTTTGTTCAGGATCTCAACCAGGATACCATATTACATTTAGTTTTCATGTCTTTTTTTTGAGTTGGAGTCTCCCTCTGTCGCCCAGGCTGGAGTACAGTGGCACCACAGTCTTGACCTGCTGGACTCCGGTGATCCTTCTGCCTCAGCCTTCCAAGTAGCTGGAACTACAGGCACGCGCCACCATGCCTCGCTAATTTTTTCAAATTTATTTTAGAGATGAGGTCTCACTAAGTTGCCCAGGCTGGTCTCAAACCCTTGGGCTTAGGCAATCCTCTTACCTCAACCTCCCAAAGTGCTGGGATTATAGGCTTGAGCCACTGTGCCTGACCTCATGTCTTCTTAAGCTCCTGTTGGCTGTGGCAGTTTCTCAGACTTTCCTTGTTTTTTTGTTTTTTGGGTTTTTTTGAGTTGGAGTCTCATTCTGTCACCCAGGCTAGGGTACAGTGGCATGTTCCCGGCCACTGCA
>NW_007050258.1:0-778 GCF_000164805.1 Carlito syrichta
CTCTTAGCCATTGACATGTCTACAGGTGTCTTGTTTATTATTTAGTGTCTTTTCCCCCAACGTGATGCAGGCCTTGTGAGAGCAAGGCCCAGGTCTGACTTGTTCACTCCTGCAAGCCCAGTGCCTAGAACCATGCCTGGCATTAAGAAGGTACTCAAAAAATAATTTAAGTGAATGGTTCACCCCCAGGCATCACTGTTGGCAGCAACTTCTTGGACAGAGGATGATATTTTTGCTTATTTATCTTGTATATATAGATTTAGTCACAAAAACTGCTAGACTGCATGGTTGCCCTTTATAATTTGTCATTCTAATTTGTTGACCAAGAAATGATGTCAGTTTTGCATTGAGTCAATTTCAGAAATGGACACTGATATTATGTGCTACTGTCCTTTACCATTCTACTTAGTGTTCTTTCCACGATGTTTTTTTTTTCTTAATAAACTGGGGATGCTTTTGTGTCCCTCATAATTTTCAAGGTGACTAAAGATGACACATATATTTGCTAGCAAAATTTTATAGACTGAATAGACAAACTAGTAGAATTGACTTTCTGGAGTAAACCATTTATTTCTTTAAAAAGTTACAGTGATTTCTAGGATTTGGTACCTTTAAACTGTTTTTTAGAACCTAAGGAGTTGTAGTTTTCATTCAATGCAATGATCCTTGAAATCTGGTTTTATCCTTGAATAAAATTATAATAGACTTAAAATATTTTGTTTTCTTATTTGATGTGAAATTATTTATGGCAGTTCAAGATATATCTTTTTGAAATAAA
>NW_007050259.1:0-773 GCF_000164805.1 Carlito syrichta
CCTACTGACTTTTCTGGGCCTCCAGGTCGCAAAGAGCACATCCTTGGATGCTCAGCCTTCGGCATCCCAGGAGCCGATTCTGATTCTCAGAAAAACCGTGGTGAACACAGACAGCGTGTGTGCATAAGGTATCTTCACACTGTGTACGATACCTCTTTACATCATGTTTGTCATCGAAAGGACAAAAGGCCAGCCATGGCAGCCCAATCCTGGCATCCCAGCACTTTGGGAGGCCGAGGCAAGAGGACTGCCTGAGCCCAGGGGTTCGAGGCCAGCCCGGGCTACTTGGTGTGACCTCATCTTTAAATTAAGAAAACATCAATAAATTAAAAAAAAAATAAACCTAGCACAGTGATGCATGCTTGTAGTTCCATCTATTTGGAAGGCTGAGGCGAAAGGATCACTTGAGCCCAACAGGTCGAGGCTATGTTGGCTGTGAGCTTGCCACTGCACTCTAGCCTGGGTGACAGAATGAAACTCTAATAAGAATCATAAAGAATGGCAGAGCTGGGTGGCTCAGCCTGTAATCCCAGCACTTTGAGAGGCCGAGGTGGGTGAGTTGCCTGAGGCTGTGGGTTCCAGACACACAAGGGCAAATCGGTGAGATCTCATCTCTACAATAAATCAAAAATCAGTCGGGCATAATAGCACGCGACTGTAGTTCCGGCTACTTGAAAGGCTGTGGCGGAAAGATTGCCAGAACCCAGCAGTGGAGGCTCCGTTGGCCTGGAATGTGTCACTGCACTCAAGTCTGGGTGACAGAGTGAGACTTC
>NW_007050260.1:0-749 GCF_000164805.1 Carlito syrichta
CATTTCATTCTTTTCCATGCCGTTACTCTACATTCCATTCCAGTACATTCCATTCCATTCCATTCCATTCCAATCCATTCCATATGATTCCATTTCATTCCATTCCAATCCAGTTCTTTCCATTTCATTCGTATCAGTTACTCTCTCCATTCCCTTCCATTCCATTCCAATCCATTCCTCTCCATTCTATTCCATTCCATTCCGTTTCTCTCCATTTCATATCATTCCATTCCATTCCAATCCTTTCCATTTCATTCCTGTCTGTTATTCTCCATTCCCTTCCATTCCATTCCATTCCATTCCAATCCATTGCATTCCATTCCAATCCATTGCATTCCATTCCATTCTGTTACTCTCCATTCCATTCCATTCCATTCCGTTACTGTCCATTCCATTCCATTAAATTCAGTTACACTCCATTCCATTCCATTAGTCTCCATTCCATTCCTTTTCATTCCATTCCATTCCGTTACTCACCATTCAATTCCACAGCATTCCATTCCATTCCATTCCATTCTGCAACCCTCAATTCCATTTCATTCCAATACATTCCGTAAATTCCCATCCATTCCATTACTCTCCATTCCATTCCATTCCATTCCATTCCATTCCATTTCAATTCATTCCATTCCATTCCATTCCATTCCATTCCATTCTGTTACTGTCCATTCCATTCCATTAAATTCAGTTATACTCCATTACATTCCATTGCTTTCCTTTCCATTCCAAACCATTCAATTCCTTTACTG
>NW_007050261.1:0-807 GCF_000164805.1 Carlito syrichta
CCACGTAATAAGAAAACTTCCTACAAAAAAAAGCCCTGGTCCAGATGGCTTTCCAGCAGAATTCTACAAGACATTCAAGGAGGAGCTGATACCAATCCTACTGAAGGTATTCCAGGCGATTGAAAAAGATGGAACTCTCCCCAAATCATTTTACGAAGCCAACATCACATTGATACCCAAGCCAGGTAAAGATCCAACAAAGAAAGAGAACTACAGGCCAATATCTTTGATGAACATAGATGCTAAAATTCTCAACAAGATCCTAGCAAACCGGATTCAGCAATACATCTCAAAAATATCCATCATGACCAAGTAGGCTTCATTCCTGGGATGCAAGGCTGGTTCAATATTCATAAAACCATAAATGTAATTAAATACATCAACAGATGTCAAAACAGAAACCACATGATCATATCACTAGATGCAGAAAAAGCTTTTGATAAAATCCAGCACCCCTTCTTGATAAAAACCCTTGAACATCTAGGCATATGGGGAACATACCTCAAAATAGTAAAAGCCATCTACGAGAAACCCACAGCCAGCATACTCCTAAATGGAAAAAATTGGAACCAATTCCCCTGAAAACTGGAACTAGACAAGGATGCCCACTCTCTCCCCTCCTGTTCAACATAGTATTGGAAGTCCTGGCTAAAGCAATCAGAGAAGAGAGGCAATCAGAGGTATTCAAATAGGAAAAGAGGAGTCAAGTTATCTCTCTATGCAGATGATATGATGGTGTACCTTGAAAACCCAAGAGAATCTGTCAAAGGTCTCCCTTACATTGATAAAAACCTTTGGCAAAGTCTC
>NW_007050262.1:0-3821 GCF_000164805.1 Carlito syrichta
CATCAAGTGACTTTGTAGATTTAGGCGATAGAGCTCCAAGAACCGGATTCCTTTTCCGTTCCCAGGACGATGCCCTGAATTTCCCTGTCCATGTGGATTCCAAAAAATATGTGTACAAAAATGCAGATGCCCAGATGTTTCCTCGGGACGTGGAATCCACGGATCCTGGTTACATTTTAATAATAAGTACTAAATATTTGGCAACTGCAAAGCCCTCGGCCCCTCTACATACAAATAAAGTCCAAACGGAAATTTAAGGATTACCAAGTTCATCTTAAGACCAAAGTTCTATCCAAATACGGCAGTATGATGCTTTTTTTCCGGGAATCTGACCTTAAGTGTTCCGAGGAACTTAAGGGATTTGTACTACCAGATACCCAATTACAACTCTCAACAACACCAGATGTTGCTGGAGTCCTGAGATGACTGATTCATAATTCCCACAAGCCAAATATCTCTGAAACATGAGATGAGCTCACAGCAGTAAATTGTTTATACTGCATCAAGACGCCCTGATAATTTTTTGGATTGTGGAATAGTGTATCACAGATTCCTTATTCTTCTTTACCGAGGGGCCGTGTAATGTCCTGTATATTAGGACTACCTTTCCCCAGAGTCCTGTTTGGAATCCCTGATTCTTGTTTTGCCATTAGCACTATATCATGTAAATATTGTGACAGCGGAACCATGTAAAATAGGTTTCTTAGTTCTCCTTAGCTAGAGATCATGTAGATTCTACATATGAGGACTGCTTTTCCCTATGTTCCAGTTTCTAAACCCTGATTCCTGTTTAGCCCACAGCAGATAGCCTGTTGACCTTAAGGACTGAGGACTTGTATAAACCCGATTCTTTTTCTTCCTTGTCAAGGGGCTGTGTATTTTCCTGTACAGTAGGACTCTCATTAGATATATCCTGCTTCGAAACTCTGTTTCTATTAAGTACTTTCCAAGGTGTTCTGTAGATTTTTAGGATTGAGGACTCGTGTAACACAGATTCCTTATTCTTTCTTAGCAAAAGGTCATTTAGCTGCCTGTAAATAAGTACTCCATTTTCCTGATTCATGCTCGAAAACACCATGATTCGTTTTTAGCCCATAGCAAGATGAACTTAAGCTTTTTTGGGATTGAGGACTTGAGTAACGCAGATTCCTTATTCTTACTTAGCAATAGGCAGTGAAGTGTTCTCTATGTTAGGACTCCCGTTACCAAGATTCCTACTTCAAAAACCTGATTCAAGGTTACCACTTAGGAAGACGGCCTGTAGTTTTTGGGATTGAGGACTCATATTAGGAAGATTCCTTATGGTCCCTTAGCAATAAGACGTGTAGTTTCCTGTATATGTCGACCTCCATTACCGAGCTTCCTGCTTAACTCTACAGCATGCCGAGACAGTTCCTGATGACAGCGAATTCCAGTTTTCTCGGTATCAAGAGAAAGACGTCCATATTTTTCTTTGGGAATTGGAATCCAAGATTCCACAAGAATTTTCTGTTCTTTGAGGTCACATGAATCGAGGAATTTTGTACCAATACACCTTTTGATTCTGGGGAATATGATTATGATCGTAAATGGTCCCAGGAAACAAAAGGATTTCTATGGCCAAATCGTTGATTACAACTAACAATAGGACCAGAAAGATCCGGAGGATCTCTAATGACAGATTTATCATATCCACGGAGGAAGTAGCTCTGAAAATGTAGGGACCCAGAAGACCAGATTGCTGATTAAACCTTATCAATAGGCCCTGTAGATTCCGGAAAATGAGAACGCCTAGAACCAGATTTCCTTTTTATTCTCAGTAAGATTCCCTGATTTTTCCTGTCGATTTGGATTCCAAATTCGGTATATCAAAAGACAGATGCCCAGACGTTTCCTAGGTTCGTGCATTCCATGATTCCTGGTTGACATTAAAAGTATATAGTAAACGTTTGGCAAGTGCAAAACCCTTGTCCCGTCTCAAAATAAAAAAAGGCACGGAAAGGGAAGTATTACAGGGCTCACCTTAAGACCAGAGTTACATCCAAATATGGCAAGAAGATTCTTTTTGTCCTGGAATCTGGCCTTAGTTATTCTGAGGAACCTAACGGACTTGGAGTTCCCAAAAGCATTTACAACTTTTAAGAGGACCAGAATGTTGCTGGAGTCCTGAAATGAGATCTGTGTCTTGTTTGTCCCATAGCAGACAACCTGGGAATTTTTTTGATTGAGGACGTGTACAGCAATGATTCTTTATCCCTACATAGTTGGAGGCCATAGAGTGTCCTGTATGTGAGGACTCTCTTTCCCTTGATTCCTGTTTCGAAACCCTGATTCTTGTTTAGCCCTTAGTAAGAAGTCATGTAGATTTTTTGATAGAGGAACGGTGGAAAACAGATTTCTTCTCCTTTTTTAGCAAGAGGCCATGTAGTTTCCTGTATTTGAGGATTGCTATTACCCCATTCATGCATAAAATCCCTGATTATTCTTTAGCCGTCAACAAGATGCCCTGTAGATTTTCAGGACTGTGGACTCATATAACCCAGATTCCTTATTTTTAGCAACATCCGTGCAGTTGCCTGTATATAAGTACTCCTGTTCACAGATACATGCGTCGAAGGCTTGATTTTTGTTTAGATCTTAGGAAGGCGCCATATACTTTTTGTTGATTGAGAAAACATGTCACCCACATTCGTTATACTTTCGTAGGATATGTCAGTGCATTTGACTGTATATGAGGATTTCATTTCTCTAACTTATGCTTTAAAAACCCAAATTCGCGTTTAGCCCTTAGCAAGAAACGCTGAAGTTTTATTGGGATGGAGGACACGTGTAGACCAGATTCCTTATTCTTCTTTGGCAATAGACAGTGCAGTTTATTGTATATGAGGACTCGCATTATCCAGATTCCTAATCCCAAACCTGAATTGTGGTTATCTCTTAGCAAGACGGTCTGTAGGTTTTTGGGATGGAGGCCTCGTGTAACCAAGATTCCTTATTCCTCCATAGCAACAGGTAGTGTAGTGTTCTGCATATGAGGAATCCTATTACTGAAATTCCTGCTTCATTCTCAGGAAGACGTCCAGATATTTCCTTGTGACCTAGAATTTCAGTTACTTGGATATCACGAGAAAGACTCCCATAAATTTCTTGAGGAATTGGAACCCAAGATACCTGGTCCCTTTTCAAAAGACACACTAAAAATTTGGCGACATAGAAACCCCGATTGCTGATTAAACCATATCAAGAGACTTTGTAAATTTAGGCTATAGAGAATTCCAAGAACCGGATTCCCTTTCCATTCTCAGCAAGATGCCATGAATTTCCCTGTTCATATGGATTCCAAAACTGTGTGTACAAAAATGCAGATACCCAGATGTTTCCTAGGGACGTGAAATCCATGGATCTTGGTTACATTTTAATAATTCGTACTAAATATTTGGCAACTGCAAAACCCTCGGCCCATTTACAAATAAAGTACAAACGGAAATTTAAGGTTTACCGAGTTCATCTTAAGACCAAAGTTACATGCAAATACCGCAATATGATACTTTTTTTCCGGTAATCAGGCCTTAATTGTCCCAAGGATCTTAAGGGATTTGTACTACCAGATACCCAATTACAACTCTTAAGAGGACCAGAATGATCCTGGAGTCCTGAAACAACTGATTAATAATACCCAGAAGCCAAATATCTCTGAAACATGAGACGAGTTCGAAGCCTTGATTCTTGTTTATACCACAGCAAGACACCCTGAGGATTTTCGGATTCTGGACTTTTGTATCACAGATTCCTTATTCTTCTTTATCGAGGGGCCGTGTAGTGTCCTGTATATGAGGACTCCG
>NW_007050263.1:0-774 GCF_000164805.1 Carlito syrichta
ATAAGCAAAAATACGAGAAAGACCAAGATCTACAAACACACCTAAATTAGAGTATAACTATAAAACTAAAGTTCGGGTACACTAGTAAGCATTAGGAAATAATATTCCATTTGCACAAAATCCAATTTCTACACAACTTTTCAGAATCTAGCTATTATTTAACAAGATGTACTGCATATACTTTTGCTAAGGTCACTGTGGATTTAGACAGTAAACAAATACTTTAGAAATTGTTGCTATGTGAATCATACATAATATGATTGCAGAGATCTGTAATATCCCCAAAGGAAAGCACTGCAGAATTTTATTAATATCTGGAAACAGACTCAGTTCATTTATTGGTATTTTCCATAAAGCAAACACACACACACTCATGCACAGATACACACACACACACACACACACACACACACACAGTGTTTGATTCTAAATATCTTGGGTTAGGCTCCAAGATCCTAGAAGTAAGGGGGCTTCTTTATCCATGTTTTAATTTCTCTTATTATGGCAAATACTTTGTTGTCTTAATAAATGTTTGCTGAGTTGAGTAACACACCTAAACTATATATATCTGGAATTTCCGCTGTGAACTTTATTTAATGGGAAATGGAAAAGATTTGTGGGTTTTGTGAGGTTATCATTTTCAATCTCCTGATTTTTGTGATTTTTAGGGGCTGGGCCATCATGCTATATAGTTCTCTGATTTTATTTCTTTGGTTCAAAAAGCAAAATGAAATGAATTGTGATTGAGCCATGGAACCCAGTTGCTTGCATATG
>NW_007050264.1:0-774 GCF_000164805.1 Carlito syrichta
AAGGCGCGGGATTACAGGCTGAGCCACCGAGCCCGGCTGGGTTAAATTCTCTTAAACTCCATGCAGGTTAGTATCTGCTGAGGCAGCGCCTGGCATCTTCAGGAGAAGGGCACTTTCCTCTGGTCCATGAGTGAGCAGATGCCTTTGGGAGTAGTAAAGGCTCAGACTTCACTTTCATATTCCTTACTTCTTGGTCTCCTGGATCAAAGAGGCAGAGCTTACCTATTCTGAAGAGTATATCCTTGGTCTCCCCAGGTACTAGCAGTTGTGACTTCTCTCCACTCTGACTAACATATTCCTGCAACTTACAGTAAGTTCTCCACATACAAACCTTCAAGTTGTGAGCTTTCAAAGATGTGTATGTGTGCTTGAATGTCCAGTCTTGTAAGTTAGTTCATGTGTCTGATGTACATAGTTATGTGCATGCAAAGTACTGTAATGTAAGATTAAAAACATTTTCTTTATTTTTTTTATTTTTATGTTTTGTTTTTTATGCATTATTTTTGTGAAAAGTATTATAAACCTATGATAGTACATTACTATGTAGTTAATTGTGTTAGTTGGGTACCTATGTTAACTTTATTGGATTTATGAACAAATTGGACTTGCGAATATGCTCTCAGAATGGACCTTGTTCATATGTAGGGAACTTAACTGTTAATATCATAGACTCTGCTTGGCCCCTTGCTGTGTTGTGCACTGCCTGAACAAGAGATAGTGTCTTACCATGAGCAGGTGCTACAAAGCTCCTCCTTCCCCTTCTTTTTATTGGAA
>NW_007050265.1:0-673 GCF_000164805.1 Carlito syrichta
TATCCATTCTTTATTTAACTTTACTCTTAATTCCTAGAGGAAATTATGATATCAAGGTACTTCCCTTAAGAGTTCTTAAAGTGTTTCGTTCCACTTTTTGTTTTGTGACCTGTTTTCATCGCCTAGAAGCACTGGGAGAAATGAGGAAACTGATCCCATTTGTTTTAATCTCTCAGTGGCCAGCTATTATTTTCCTGAAGCCTGGCCACGGGTTTTGTCACAGGGCTTTGTAGACTGCTTCCTTGTTTCAAGCACAGATCATGCTGACCTTGGACTGCAACGGAGGGCAGAAACCACGAGGAGAGCCTCACACTGTGAGTTTTATTCCAATTGTCTTTAGATGTTCTCACTTGGCTCAAATCAGCCTTCCCAGAACACAATCTTAGGGTGGGGTTTAGAGTGAGAGCAGAATTTCTTCAGAAAGATTTACCCTATAAACCTTTTGCGTTAGGTATTCTCACTGGGCTGGCTGTTGTTCCTTAAAACGTTTTTATTCCCATTCCTTTCATCCTTCGTTCAGCTCTCTGGGTCAGATGTGGCCTTCCTCTCTGACTGTGCTTCTCACACACGTTTAGGGCCTAAATTGCCACAAGCTCAGTGGCTTGAAACAACACAAATGTAAGACTTACAATTACGCAGGTCTGGAGTCCAATGAACATCTTCCTGGGCTCAA
>NW_007050266.1:0-1469 GCF_000164805.1 Carlito syrichta
TCAGATAACCAGAGAACTTACTATACTAAATTTCAACTTTTTTTTTTTTTTTTTTGAGTTGGTGTCTCACTGCCGCCCAGACTGGAGTGATTTTTTGATTTATTGTAGAGATGAGGTCTCGCTGCCCAGGCGGGTCTCGAACCCGCGGGCTCAGGCAATCCACTCACCTCAGCCTCCCAAAGGCGTGGGATTACAGGCTGAGCCACCGAGCCTGGCTAACTACTTTTTTAACGTAATTTTTTGTTTTCATTTCAACATTGTGGGGTGCAATTCAGAGTTAGGTACACAAATATTCATTGTGCAGGTACCCTTATTGATGAGGTGTCCCACACTTCCCCGTTTCTACTACTGCAAATCCCACCTCCCTGCCCCACTACCTTCCCCAGTTTCCTGCTACTCTCATTTTCTTATAGTATTAAAGTAGTTGCCCAAGGTCCACTGATGAGTGAGCACATTTGAAGAACATCTTCCCATTCCTATGCCTCTCCACCAGCTGCTGGCAATCACCAATCTACCCTTTTCTTCTAAAATTTTAGCTTTTTCTTTCATTTTTTACTTAGTATGATATCCGGCAGGTTCACCCATGTTATCAGTCAAAAGAAAATATTTTCTTATTTTTAAAATCTATGCTAAACAGTTTTCCACTCTGTGTGTGTGTGCGCACGCACGCGCTCCCGTGCATACATGTGTTGCATTTTCTTTATTAATTCATTCGTTGGTGGACACTTAGATTATTTCCAAGTCTTGACTATTGAAAATAAAGCTGCAATGACTGTAAGAGTGCTGATATTGCTTTTAGATACTGATTTTATTTTATTTTTTGAATATATATATATATACCCTAAAGTGGAATTTCTGGATCAAATAATAGCTTTATTTTTAATTTTTTGAGAAACCATTTTACTGTTTTCCTTTTGCCTTCAGAGTTAGTACCCAAAATAAAAGTAGGAGGATAAAACCCAATGGCATGGGATTGTAAATGACTGGGAGGTGAGATCCCAAATAGAATGTGCAATAAAAAGCAAAATCATTAAATTAATACAATACACCTAATCTATAAAAGTTATCAAAATTATGAGTGTAAATTACCAGGATCAGTTCCAAGATTTCCATGTGGCAGGGAGAGTGCATGCTTTCCTTACAGTTTGGGGTCAAAAGGTCAGTTGTTCACGACTTTAAGAATACCTCCTTGAAATGCACATGGTAGTGTCTGTTCAGCAAACTCCACATCCCTTTTGTTTTCTTTGTATTTCTTGTTTTAGGTACTAGCGAGCTTCTGGGGAAACAATATATACAATTAAATATGATCCATTCTAAACATATTTGAATTTTAGAGACAACTGTAATCCCGCGCCTTGGGAGGCTGAGGTGAGCGGATTGCCTGAGCCAGCGGGTTCGAGACCCTCCTGGGCAGCTAGACTTCATCTCTACAGTAAATCAAAAAATCAGCCCAGCGTGGTAGTGCATGC
>NW_007050267.1:0-393 GCF_000164805.1 Carlito syrichta
GCTGCCCAAGCGGGTCTCGAACCTGCGGGCTCAGGCAATCCACTCACCTCAGCCTCCCAAAGGCGTGGGATTACAGGCTGAGCCACCGAGCCCGGCTCAGAGTCATTTTTAACTGCTGGAACGCCTGTTCCTCAGTAGCAGTTCAGTTTAGGTTTGTGTACAGGGGCTTGGCAACTTCAGCAAATTCTTGGATCCACAGCCAGCAATACCCTGCTGCCCCCAGGAATTCCTGTACCTGTTTCTTTGTGGTTGGCATGGGAATCTGAAGAATGGCTTCTTTCCGGGCTGAAGTCAGGGCTCATTTACACTTCTTTAGCTGGTATTCCAGATAGGAGACTTCAGTTGAGCATAGCTGTGCCTTTTTCACTGACACACGATAGCCCAAGTCTTGGA
>NW_007050268.1:0-379 GCF_000164805.1 Carlito syrichta
GGTGGTTGACTATGTCATTATCACCCAACAGAGGCTTAATTCAGCTGCGATTTAGCTCTCAGAGAATATACACTAATGTGGGTGGTGTGCACCTCACTCTGTCATGACTTTATGGAAGATGATCATCTGTCACTATGGCAAGAAGCCTTCAGAAGAACAAACAGCCTAAGTATTTTGCCACACAGGAAATTCACTATAACTAGGGCTATAAGAGCAAAGATTTTAGAGTCAGACAGGCCTGAGTTCCAATCTCATCTTGCTAGCTGTGTGACCTACGCAGTTTTCTCTGGGCTGCAGTTTCCTTACTCTGTGCAATGGGAATAATAAACTTTCTATAGGGGGTTGGAGGGGGAGTCAATGAGATCATACAGTTAAAGCA
>NW_007050269.1:0-441 GCF_000164805.1 Carlito syrichta
CAAGGTGGGATGAAGGGTGGTTGCCCTGGCACAGACATACCCATGCGCCTGGTGCTCCCCCCATGATGGGCTCAGCTGGCAAATCCGGCCTCCTTCTTGGGAATCCCAGGCTGTTGGAGGGAACAGGCCTTGCCATGGTCCCTGAGAGTGGTGTGGAGGTTGAGCATGGGGTATCATGCTTGCCATCCCAGCACTCTGCTAGGCCAAGATGAGAGGATAGCCTGAGCTCCTGGATTTGAGACCAACTTGGGCACCTTGGCAAAACCTCGTCTCTACAAAAGCCAAAAAAATGAGCCCAGCTTTTTGGCACATGGCTTTCGATCCAGCCACCCATGAGGCCATGTCGGGAGGATCACCGGCACCCAGCCAGTGGAGTCTACAGTGACTGAGAGTGGGCCCCAGCTCTATGACCTGGGCTACAGAGTGAAACTCCGACTCAGA
>NW_007050270.1:0-483 GCF_000164805.1 Carlito syrichta
CATTTCTGTAGATTTTTCTCCCTCTCCCACTTTCCCTCCCCCTCTTCGATTCTGTTTTTGAGGGAAGGTGGGGTTGCTTTTATTTCTCTTCTGCAAAGACCTGTTCTTCCTTATGAGGGTCTTCTGGCTTTGTTCACTTTTCCCTCTGTTTTACAGTCTGTCAATTCAGCAATATGCAGTCTTGGTCCGTTCAGAGAATCTCACCAGTTCACCTATGCTGTCGACGTCTTGCCTCTCTATCTGTTTGGATTTTCATAACCTCACAGCATCTTATCTTGTTCTTCACACTGTTGATTTCACTGAAACAAGTGCCACAAGTCAGTCCCCATCCACTTGTCAAAGAAAGCAATGGATCAAGCATCACCTACATCAGTGGTCCTGAACCTTTTTACCATCAGGGAGAGCCTTCATGGAAGACATTTTTTCTCCTCCCTCCTTGGTGCAGGCTCCGCACGTATGACAGGGGGAGTCGACACTTTTGGG
>NW_007050271.1:0-2353 GCF_000164805.1 Carlito syrichta
TTTCTTATTACGTGGTCAATTTCCTTTGATTGTTATTGGTCTATTTAGGGTCTCAATTTCTTCTTGTTCCAGCCTAGGTAGGTTGTGTGATGTCAGAAAGTCTTCCATTTCCTTCTGGTTTTCAAGTTTGTTTCCATACAAGTGTACGTAGTAGTCTCTAATGATCTTTTGTATTTCTTCAGGATCAGATGTGACTTCATCTTTTGTGTTTCTGATTATGCTTATTTGGTTTTTTTCTCGTTTTTTCTTGGTCAGTCTAGCTAGGGGACCATCAATCTTGTTTACCCTTTCGAAGAACCAGCTTTTTGTTTCATTGATTTTTTGTATTATCTTTTTGTCTTCTATGTCCTGGATTTGGGCTTTTATTTTGGTGATCTGGATTCTTCTGCTGAAATTAGGGTTTTTGTGGTCTTGCTTTTCCAACTTCTTTAGGTGGCTTGTTAGGTTGTCTATTTCTGTTCCTTCCATTTTCCTCATGTGTGTTTGTAGGGACATAAATTCCCCTCTTATTACAGCTTTTAAGGCATCCCAGAGATTTTGGTAAGATGTTTCTTTATTTTCATTTGTTTCCAGGTATCTTTTGATCTCTATTTTGATGTCATCATTGACCCAGGAGTTATTTAGTATCATGCTGTTTAGTGTCCATGTCTTTGTGGGTTTTGGGGGGACTTTGTTGGTGTCAATGTTTATTTTTATTCCACTGTGGTCCTAGAAGGTGCACAGTAGAATTTCAGTCCTTTTAAATTTACTTATACTTGATTTGTGTCCAATTATGTGGTCGATCTTAGAATATGTTCCATGTGGTGATGAGTAGAATGTGTATTCTGTGGTCTTTGGATGGAGTGTTCTATAGGTATCAATTAAGTCCATTTGGTCCAGAGTCTCATTGAGGTTCCGGATCTCCTTGCTGATTTTTTGTCCTGATGATCTGTCTAAGGTTGTGAGTGGTGTATTAAAGTCCCCAGTTATTATGGTGTTAGAGTCAATGTCTTTTCTTTAGTTTTCCTAGAAGTTGCTTTATGAATGTTGGGCGCGCCTATGTTGGGTGCATATATGTTCAGATAGATATTTCTTGTTGATGGAGTGAGCCTTTTATCATTATGTAGTGGCCCTCTGTATCTTTTTTAATTTTTGATAGCTTAAATGGTATTTGTCTGAAATTAGGATCGCGACTCCTCCTTTCTTTTGTGTGCCATTCGCCTGAAAATTTGTTTCCCATCCTCTTACTTTGAGTCTGTGTATGTCCTTTCTAGTGAGATGGGTCTCTTGAAGGCAGTATATTGTTGCCTGGTGATATTTTATCCATTTTGTCATTCTATGTCTTTTCAGTGGTGCGTTTAGTCCATTCACATTCAGACTAATTATTGAAATGTGAGAGTTCATCCCTATCATGGAGTTCTTATTGAGTTATTGTTCTTCCACTTGGTTTTTTCTTTTTTTTTTTTTTTTGTCTTTCTTTTGCTTTTGGGGTTGGTTCCTGTATATTTTATTCTTTTCCTTGTACTCTTGTGAAGAAGTTGTTCTTTTTTCCTTTTCTTCTGTGTTTAGTACTTTCTTAAGTGTTTCATGTAGAGATGGCTTTTGTGGCTGCATAAGTTCTTAGGGATTGGATATCTGGGAAAGATTTTAATTCTCCCTCACTGATGAAGCTTAGCTTGGCTGGGTAGGTTATTCTTGGTTGAAATTGTTTATCCTTTAGGACTTTGAAGATAGGGCTCCAAGCTCTCCTAGCCTGCAGGGTTTCTGCAGATAAATCTGCTGCTATTCTGATTGGTCTTCCATGGTGGGTGATCTGGCCTTTTTCTCTTGCTGCCTTTAGGATTTTTTCTTTTGTGCCTATTTTATTTAGGCGAATTATTATGTGTCTAGGAGTTGATCTACTCATTTGTTGTCTTGCGGGGGTTCTCTGAATCTCTTGTGTTTGAATTTTTGTATCACTGATTAGATAAGGGAAATTTTCTTGAATGATCTCGTGGAAAGTTTGTTCCAATGTGGTCTCTGTTTCTCTTTCTGCCTCAGGGAGTCCGATTATTCTTAGGTTAGGCCTCTTGAGGTAGTCACTCATCTCTTGAAGGTTTTGTTCTGTCTTTTTTAGCTTATTTTCTGTGTTTTTAAGAGTTTGGGTTATTTCTATATTTTGGTCCTCAAGCTCTGAGATTCTTTCTTCTGCTTGGGTAATTCTGCTTTCCATGCTTATCAATTTGTTATTTATTTCATTCACAGTATTCTTTATTACTGTTATCTCAGATATCAGCTCCTTCCTAGTTTCTTCTTGTGTCTCCTCAATTCTTTTTAATCTCTCCATTATTGTTTTGATATCTACATTTGCATTTTGAGACCCTTCATTCTGGGG
>NW_007050271.1:2373-7050 GCF_000164805.1 Carlito syrichta
CATTGATTGTATTCCAAAGTCAGTTTTTATAAAGTGTCTGCTCTCCCAGGCGTATGAGAGAGACCCATACTCTTCTTTTTGTTTTTCTTCATTTCTGTAGATTTTTCTCCCTCTCCCCCTTTCCCTCCCCCTCTTCAATTCTGTTTTTGAGGGAAGGTGGGGTTGTTTTTATTTCTCTTCTGCAATGACCTGTTCTTCCTTATGAGGGTCTTCTGGTTTTGTTCACTTTTCCCTCTGCTTTACAGTCTGTCTATTCAGCAGTTTGCAGTCTTGATCCGTTCAGAGAATCTCACCAGTTCACCTATGCCGTCACCATCTTGCCCCCAATCCTGGATAATTTTCAGTAGCTGCAGACCCAACAAAAAATGGAGATTCCTGCCTGAACTCGGGGGATTGAGACCAGCCCAGGCAACTTGGCAAGACTTCATCTCTACAATAAAAAATAAAATTAGCTGGATGTGGTAGGGTGTGCCTATAGTTACAGATACTTGGAAGGCTGAGTGGAAGTTTTGGCACTGTCAACCAGCCTGGGCAAAAGAATGAGACTCCAATTCAAAAAAAAAAAAAAAGAGAGAGAATCTCTCAGCAGCCAGATGAAAAAAGAGAACAGACTATTGACTGTGAGATGCAGCTAAGTCCTATTCTTGCATAGCCAGGAAATCTTTTCCCATATGCAGCTCTGGTCCCACCTTAGAGCATCTTTGCACAAAATGAGGCCACCTTTTAAATTTCTAACCATGAAAGAACCTAGCAATTATGGCAAACCTACAGACTTGGCTTCCTGGGCCCACACTTGCCAAATTTTTATCATTTCTATAATCTGGAGCATGTACCAAATTCTGAAATCATGGCCTCAGGATTGTACACCTGGCCTCAGACTTCTGCCTCATTGGAGGTCAGGTAATGGACATTTGGGGCACGGAAGTTCAGCCATCACTGCCTCCTTGAGTGGATAAGGTTGATGACTGGTGTGTGCATTTCTGCTCACCCTCATCGATGTCCTGGTTGCTCTTCAAGCCTGGTGACATAACTGGTTTGGCCCTGCTCAGCATGAGTGAGCCCCAGGTAGCCACACACCATTCCAAGGGTTCTCACCCTGCCTTGGACCAAATTCTAGTTTTGGTCAGGGCCACAGGTTCCCTGTGTGATCATCCTAGGTATCCCTAAATCACATTTTCTCCCAGAAGTCAGGTTGAGGCCAAGTTGGGTCCTTCAGTGTTAAGACTTGTGCCCTGTAAGAAAGACACTGTCACACAGATTGACCTGCATGAGGACCAAGACATGCTGCTGACTGGCTAAGGCTTTGTGGATCTAGAGGTTCCAAGTGTCCAGCTTCCTTGTTGACATTAATTTCACAGAGCTGAGGAGCTATGTGGATTTTTGGAGCAGCATTCTGGGTGCTGCCCTGAGTTTTCTGGGCCATGTGGGTCACTTTCCCATAAGAAAGTTAATATGCAGCTGTCACCATAAGGGAGAGGGATATCTCAGATTTACTGGACTGGACAGGTCCTGGTGTTGGAGCCCCAGTGGGATAGCAGGGTGAGGCTGCCCTGTGGTACTAACCTTAAAGGGAAGATCTGGAAAAGACAGGAATTCTGCATTCTTGTTCAAAGCTGTACCATGGAAAACACTGGTGTATGATCTCCAGATGCGTGGGGAACTTTGAGAACAAATTTAAGAAGGAAATCACCAAGCAACCATGGTCAATTCTGAGCCAGGGGTATGCTGGCCACACCTGAGACTCCAGGCCCCCAGAAAGCAGACTACTTCCCTGCAATCTATGGAAGCCCCAACCTGAAGTTTTGCCTCAACTTTGGGATCAGGCCAGCCAGGAGACATTGGGGTGCTACCACATGGCTTTTTGGGAGGGGTTGTAATCTCACTGTCAACCAGGCTGGAGTGCAGTGGCATGCTCCTGGCCACCGCAGCCTTGGCCTGCTAGGCTCAGTTCATCATTCCACCTCAGTCTTTCAAATAGCTGGAAGTACAGGCACATGTCACCATGCCCATCTGATTTTTTTACTTATTGCAGAGACGAGCTCTCACCTCGTTGCCCAGGCTGGTCTCCAACCCGTGGACTCAGGCAATTCTCTCACCTCAACCAACAAAAGTGCTGAGATTATATGCGTGAGCCACTGCACTCAGCTTGCTCTGTTGTTTTCTAGAGCTGAGCTGGTGGGCTGGGAAGAGCCAGGCTATCTACATTGATCAGCTTCCTCACTGAGCTCATCTGGCCCTCACAGGGTGGCCCCATAGACCCTGGTTCCTGGAATTCTTGGGTTTTCTATATGGCACCCTGTTCTAACACTAAAGACACCCATGCGGGAAATTGAACCCAGAGCTAAGGGTGTGTGCAGCCTGGGACATGGTTGCTGTTTGAACACCTCAGGCTTCTCCAGTGATTGGTGTCCTAAGGTTTGGATGGGTTTGGGGCTCCCTGCATCATGCCCTCACCCCAGGTCTACTCTACCTCACCTTTAGGCCTAGTAAAGAACTCTGATGGGAGAGGTCTTCATTGTTACCCAAGTTCCCTATGCTACTCTAACATGGAATTGTCTCCACTATGGGGTGACTCTCTTAGGCATTGAATACCCCTGCCCTCTAACGTTGTGACTCCACACCATGGGAGTACTGAATATTGCCACAGTCAACTGAAGTCTGATATCTGGGTCTGGACTGTGGTCCCAACTGGGCCTCTCCCAAATTCTGCCTGGGTCTGAGACATTAATTTTTTCCACTCCATTGTTCAGGGCATGCTGTCCTGCCACCCGTGTGAAGGTGGGTGTTTGGGATGGAAGGATTACCTACTGCTTTCTGGGGCTATTGGCATCAGCTCACACAGATGGCTGTGACCTCTCTAGTCTCTTTCTGGTACTTTCAAAGGCAGGTGCAGAAGAATATGGCAGAGGTAGTTGGAGGGTCTAGCCTCATCCCTTGCCCTGTCTCTGAGATATGTTCAATAAATCCTGGGACCCAGCTGACCTGTTTCCAGTAGGTCTGTAGAGGATAGGAAGGGATAAAAGTCCAGAGAGATCAATTAATGGGGCCTGTGTGCTCAAGTGTTCATTGCCCCAGAAGGTGAGATGGGAGTGGACTTGGTGCTGGACTTAACCTCAGGGAGAGATCACACTCTCTCCATCTCAGCTGAGCCTTGGAGACCTGAAGGTGCCTCAGCACCATGTCATCCTCCAGAGCCCAGGCCCAGGCTAAACTGACCTGAAAGAACTCCTGCAGGTCAAACAGGGACAGCCTCATAAAGTGCTGTAGGCACAGTGGTGGGACCCACAGTGGAAAGAATTCCCCAGGAAGAGTCAGTTCCTGCAACCTGCTCCTTCCCTGGGTGCCTCCTACTGGCCAGTCCTGCATCCTTTCTGGCTAATAATGCAGTCCAGTTGTTCACAGGAGGCCATGATCAGAGAAAGGACTAGGTGGGAAAATGTTCACCACCCTTCTGGCTCTCATGTGTCATGTCATGAGGGGGCTCCATGTCTGGGAGGACTCACAATAATGCACCCAGTCCACCAGGCCATACACTATTTCAGGTTCTTACACTGTTCATTATTTAGCCTACTTAGAAATTTCAAGTAATTTTTTGTTGTTGTTGGAGTCTTGCTATGTCACCCAGGCTGGAGGGCAGTGACATGCTCCTGGCCGCTGTAGCCTCAAATGCTGGGCTCAGGCAATTCTTCTGCTTCAATCTTCCAAGTAGCTGGAACTACAGGCAAGTGCCACCAAGTCTCGCTAATTTTTTTATTTATTGTACGGATAAGGTCTCACCAAGTTGCCCGGGCTGGTCTCGAACCCACCAGCTCAGGCAATCCACTCACCGTGGTCTCCTAAAGTGCTGGGATTACAGGGTGAGCCAGAGCCTGGCCTAGTTACATTTCAATGAATACTTTCCATGTTTGTTCTCAACTGAAGAATACCACTGAAGTCACTTTGTAGAATTTTATTGATTTCACTGGGCCAAATTATTCCAGTGGTAACTTGTAAAATTTGATGTCAGCCAGGCTTGGTGGCTCAGGCTGTAATCCCGCGATTTGGGAGCCTGAGGAGTGAATTGCCTGAGCCCGCGGATTCAAGACCTTGTTTTTTGGCACTGCTGATTTGGTGTCTTTTTCTTTTTGTCAGTCTCGCTGTCACCCAGGTTGGAGTGTTGTTACAGGCTCATGGCCGCTTCTGCCTTTGCCTGCTGGGCTCAATCCTTCCCCCCTTAGCTTCCTGAGTCCCTGGAACCACAGGCATGTGGCACCATGCCTAATTATTGTTTTGATTTATTGTAGAGGCTGTTCTTGAACACCTGGACTCAGACAATACTCTCACCTCAGCCTCCCAAATTGCTGGGATTGCAGGCATCAGTCACACACTCAACCTCTTCTCTGTCTTCTTTCTAGTCACCTGACACTGTTGGAAATACTCCCCTCCATCAAGTCATCTGCTGTTAACTCTTCTGGTGTGGGGCTTGTTAGCTGATGAATGTCTTCAAGATCTGTATCTTGAGACCCTTTTCACTCCAACTTTTTGCCATATGCACTCGCTTTCCGTGATTGGCTCAAGAGAGCCCAACTGCTCATACAGAGACAGCAGTAACACATGGTGTGTTAAGCAAACTCTCACAACACTTGCTTTTAAACACTCAGTATTTTTCATAAATAAAGTTAATTTGAAATACTTTCT
>NW_007050271.1:7070-19287 GCF_000164805.1 Carlito syrichta
TGGGTGACAGAGTCAGACTCCAACTAAAAAAAAAAAAAAATTGATAAGTCAAGGGGCTCCTTTGACTTTGTCTGTATTGTTCAATCAAAGGGAACAGAAAGAAGACAGTTTTTAGTGTATAATAAATGTTTCATAATTAACTATAAAATTTTTTTTTGAGTTGGAGTCACTCTGTTGCCCAGACTGGAGGGCAGGGACATGCTCCCAGCCACCCAGCCTCAACCTGCTGGGCTCAGTTGATCCTTCCACCTCAACCTTCCAAGTAGCCAGAACTACAGGCATGCACTATCATGCCTGGCTAATTTTTGACATTGTAGAGACGAGGTCTCGCCAGGTCCTTGGGCAGGTCTCAAACCCACAGGCTCAGGCAATCCACTCACCTTGGCCTTTGAAAGTGCTGGGATTGCAGGCTGAGCCACCAAGCCTGGCAAATACTTTTCTTAGAGGGAGTTGGTGGCTCTATGTAAAAGACTGAAGATACCCAGAGACATGAAATGGCATTGATTCTGCATGTGGATTCTACATAAACACTTCACTAGCATACTTCATATGTTATGTGTATTAAAAATTGTAGTTTTACAATAATGTAAACACATTAGCCCAGAAAGAGAAAAACAAATACTGTATGTTGTCACATATAAGTGAGGGCTAAATACTGGGTACACACAGACATCAAGATGAGAAAAGCAAACACCAAGGACTGGTGAAGGAAGAGGGAGGGAGTGAAGCCTTGAAAAACTGCATTTTGGGCATCATCTTCCCTGTTTGGGTGGTGGGTTTAACAGAAGCGTAAATCTCACCACCACACAATATACCCATGTAACAAACCTGCTCAGGAATCCACTGAATTCAAAACAGAAAACAAATAGAAAATTATGAAGAAATATATCTTTATTGTTCATTAAATGAAAGGGTGTCATCATAAAGTTCTTCCTTGCCATCTTCACCATGAGAAGACGAGGATGAAATGGAAGAGGAGAGCCTGGTGTTGTCTTGGTTGATAGAGGCAGGAGAGACTGGACACTTGGTGCAGCTTTCAGAAACCCATCTTAATTTCTGTTTGACATTTTTACATTTTTCAAAAAATGTTTCCATATGACACCCATTCTACTTCTGCTATGTTATAAAAGATTTGCAAAGCAATCTGTAATCAGAACACTTCTGACAGCCTGTGTAATGCTGAATTGTTTTTTGGCACTGCTGATTTGGTGTCTTTTTCTTTTTGTCAGTCTCGCTGTCACCCAGGTTGGAGTGCAGTGGCAGGCTCATGGCCGCTTCTGCCTTTGCCTGCTGGGCTCAATCCTTCCCCCCTTAGCTTCCTGAGTCCCTGGAACCACAGGCATGTGGCACCATGCCTAATTATTGTTTTGATTTATTGTAGAGGCTGTTCTTGAACACCTGGACTCAGACAATACTCTCACCTCAGCCTCCCAAATTGCTGGGATTGCAGGCATCAGTCACCACACTCAACCTCTTCTCTGTCTTCTTTCTAGTCACCTGACACTGTTGGAAATACTCCCCTCCATCAAGTCATCTTCTGTTAACTCTTCTGGTGTGGGGCTTGTTAGCTGATGAATGTCTTCAAGATCTGTATCTTGAGACCCTTTTCACTCCAACTTTTTGCCATATGCACTCGCTTTCCGTGATTGGCTCAAGAGAGCCCAACTGCTCATACAGAGACAGCAGTAACACATGGTGTGTTAAGCAAACTCTCACAACACTTGCTTTTAAACACTCAGTATTTTTCATAAATAAAGTTAATTTGAAATACTTTCTTAAGGAAACAAAAAATACCTGAGAGAATTTGTTACTAATAGCAGATTCTTTTCTTTTTTGGGGGGGGTTGGAGTCTCACTGTCACCCAGACTGGAGTACGATGCCCACTTCCAGTCACTGCAGCCTCGACCTGCTGGGCTCCGACGATCCTTCCGCCTCAACCTTCCAAGTAGCTGGAACTACAGGTGCGCGCTACCACGCCCGGCTAACTTTTTGATGTAGTGTACAGATGAGGTCTTGCCATGTTGTCCAGGTGTGTCTTGGACCCACAGGCTCAGGTAATCCACTCACCTCAGCCTCCCAAGGCACGGGATTACAGGCAGAGCCACCAAGCCCGGCTAGGAGCACACTTTTAGAAGGAAACATCGCTGAGCTTGATGGCTCAACTTGAAATCCCAGCACTTAGAGAGGTCAAAGTGAGTGGATTGCTAGAGCCCGTGGGTTCGAGACCACCCCGGGAAACATGGCAAGACCTCATCTGTGCAATAAACCAAAAATTAGCCAGGTGTGGTTGCGCATAATTATAGTTTGAGCTACTTGGAAGGCTGAGGCAAAAGGATCACCAGAGCCTAGTAAGTCGATGCTGGAGTGGCTACTTCAGCTTACGTGACAGAGTGAGTCTCTAACTCAAAAAAAAAAAAAAAAGGAAACATCATTCTTCTCTTTGAAGATAAAATGAAAGGAACTTCCTAAGCCAAATTATGATAGACATTGAACAACAGAAACCAAGTAGTCCTTGGACACATCAGTTTTGGTTTTTTGTTTGTTTGTTTGTTTTTGAGTTGGAGTCTCATTCTGTCGCCCAGACTTGAGTGCAGTGGCTACTCCCAGACACCACAGCCTGGACCTGCTGGGCTCCGGCAATCCTTCCACCTCAGTTTTCCAAGTAGTTGAAACTACAGGCACGCGATACAACTCCCGGCTAATTTTTGATATATTGTAGAAATGAGGTCTCACCAAGTTGCCCTGGTGGGTCTCAAACCAGCAGGCTCAGGGAATCCACTCACCTCGATTTCTCAAAGCACTGGGATTACAGGTTGAGCCACCAAACCCAGCCCACATCAGTTTAAAAAATGTTAAGATATAAAAAAGTGTATTTCAGACATTTTATGTAAATAGAATAGCAAATTTGGTGCCTCATAAATAATTTTATTAATGGCAGAATAATCTGGTTTTTAGAACATTATCCATCACTAACTTCTTAAAATGTGATCGGCTTCCAGTTGCTAATTTCATGGGTTACTCTTTTATCAGAGCTGATTTGTGTTAAAGGTTTCAGTCCATAGACCTTAACTGTAAGACTCTGAACCCTCAGAAGGGATTGGTCATCTCTCCCTGAAATGTGTGAGATTGGTGGCTTGAGGAACCAACACACTGGAAGGCAAAGTCTCCTCTGCCCTCATGTGTGAGTTTCAGACTCCAGTGAAACACAAGGCCCATCTTGGTTTCCGTGGCAGTGGTTTTTTTCCATATGTGTCCTGTTTTACTTTTATCTCAGTTTATCTGACAAGTAAAAATGAGAACCTTCCGTTTTCTTTTTTATCTACAATTTCTTGGGGGTGACTGACAGCATTTTAATTTCTTTTTTTGGGTCAGAGTCTCACTCTGTTACCCAGACTGGAGTGTGGCACTCTCATGGTCACCATAGCCTTGACCTGCTGGGCTCAGGCGATCCTTCTGACTCACCTTCAAAGTAGCTGGAACTAGAGGTGCGCTAACACAGGTGGCTAATTTTTGGGGGTCTCGCCAAATTGCCTGGACTTTTCTCAAACCCATGAGCTCAGGCAACCCACTGATCTTGGCCTCCCAAAGTGCTGGGATACAGGCTAAGACACTGAGCCCAGTCTCTCAGATCATTTTCTACAAATGCAGTCAATACAGTGCATGTGCTGAAGAAAAAAACTTATGGAGCAAGCAATACTTACTAGGGTTGGTAAAAATGGCCCACCAACCTGGATGCAGTAGCTCATGCCTAAAACTCCAGTTCTTTGGGTGCCCACAAATTCGAGATCAGCCTGGGTAACTTGGTAAGAACTCATCTCTATAATAAAACCAAAATTAGCCAGGCATAGTTGTACGTGCCTGCAGTTCTTGCTACTTGGAAGTCTGAGGTGGAAGAATCACCTGAGACCAGCAGGTCAGGGCTGTGGTGACCATGAGAGTGCCACTGCACCCCAGCCTGGGTGACAGAGTGAGACTCTGAATAATAATAAAAAAGAAAATGAAGAAACCAAGACTATTCACTTCGCAGGACCTTGGATGGATGTCAAGTCTATAATATAAGTGATTGAGCCAGGGATGGTGACTCTCACTTGTAATACCAACACTTTGGCAGGTGGAAATGAGAAGACTGCCTGATGCCAGGGGTTGAAACCACCCTGGGCAAGTTGACAAGAACTTCTATCTACAATAAGTTAAAAAATAAAATTAGCCAGGCTTGGTGCCATGCGCCTGTAGAGGGCAAAGGGGCAAAGATCAAATTCTTTTAATTTTTCACCTTCTTTCCTTAATGTACCAAGTAATTATTGATCCCAACTTGATGCAGACTCTGGTTAAGCCATATATACTTGTAGTAAACTTGAAATGTCTGTTTTCTTCAGGGAGCATTAAGAGGTCCCTATTATCCTATAGAAATAAGAATTACACATAGACCCCAACATTTGGGGAAGCTGCATATGGAATTTGGGACTAGCATTGGGAAAAAAAATCATCAATCAGGAGAAGGATCACCTGAGCCCAGCAGGTTGAGGCTGCGGTAACCACGAGATTGCTGCTATACTCCCACTTGGGTGAAAAGGATTAAAAAATAAAAAGAATAAATTCTCAGTAATGTATCACATAACAAACATCTGAGTACTATGTGTACTCACTCATAAGTTGACCCTGAACATTATTCAGAATACTATAACAAAGTGACTGACAGTATTGGGACACAACCATGGGAGTGGGTGGACATAATATCAACAAAGGTACCCAAATTTTACATGTAACTTAAATTGTTCCCTACATTTTAATATAAAAATAATAGAAAAAAGAAACAGAAATAGAAGAGAATAGAAAACCTGGTTTCCCAGAATGAGGACAATGTCAACCCAAAATTTCTATTCCATACTAAGTATTTCATATCCGTTCTTTGTAGAAAAAGCACATTTGACTAGAAATGTAAAAATTATTAGAAACATTGTGTCAGTACATTGCAATATTACATCATGATCAATCTCCCTTTATGTCAGGAAAGAATAGGAGACTCAGCATTTGGGAATCCATCAATACAATTAGTCATATTAACAGAATCAATGAGAAAGTGATATGATCATGTTAACAGATCAAAATATTGTGACACTTTTAGAAAACAAATATACATTTATAAATCAATGGATAAGGAAGTAGTATATAATATTTCTGAAACACATGAAAAACAATAGAAATAAAAAGTAATAAAAATATGTTTTGGGAAGAAAGTTTAAATGGTATCACTAAGTTGATATCCTCTAATCAGTTTATCAATTGAGCCTGATAATGACACAGACACCAGCTATTTTTGTTCTTGAGAAAAAAAAACTTTTTTGTACAAAAGAACATTTAAATTGGAAATCCATAAAAATCTGAAAAACACAGGATGATATTATACATAATAAGGACTAGGAAAGTAAAGCAGTATGATCGTGACTTTTTAAAAAGATTGAAGAGAAGTAGTGGCCTTGCTGTTTCTCAATGGAGACTGAAGCTTACACATGCGGAGACTTTGCCTTCCAGTGTTTTTTCTTCTTGCAGGTCTTCCTCACCCATGTTAGGCAGAGATGACACAACCATTCAGACTGCTCAGAGTCTTGGGGTCAGAGTCTATATACACAGTAAGTCCTTAATTGCAAACAAGTTCTGATAAAGAGTAGCCAATATTATATGCAATGGAAGACCAATCACATATTAAATCAGTGATGGATAATGTTCTAAAAACCAGATCATTATTCCATTTGTCATTTAGGAAGCACAGAATTGTTATGTTTTAGTAAAATGGATGAAACTACACTTTGATTCTATCTAAATATTTTACAATCCAACATTGCCTTTAACACGGAGTCTGTAACTCAGTGTCCATCATAAGCTGATTCCCCCTCATTATGTCCCTTACTCTTTCACTTCCATTATATCTTCATACAGAAGTATGACTCTGTCTTCTTAAAGTATGCTTCTTAGAAGCTGCTCTTGATAATCAAACCTCTCAGGTATTTTATCTGGAAAATATTCTTTAAACATATCCAATTCTACCTTTAATAATACTTTATATCAGCATGGTTAATACTAGTTTCACTGCTTTCAAGAAAACACAAGTTTTGGAAATACCCTTAGTGCTTTTAGTGTAGTTTAGTTTTAATTTACATTCATTTATATATTTCTATTTATAATTTATATACACACACATTTTTGAGTGCCATCTCTCTGCCACCCAGGCTAGAGCTCAGCGACATGATTATGGCTCAACCTATGGGTTCAGGAAATTCTTCCCCTAATACACGTGAGAAACTCAGGATAACATACATACACTACACCACACCGAAAAAAAATTTGTCATTTTTTATAGCTATGAGTTGCCCATCCTACTCTGAAACCTCTGTGTTCAAGACGTTCTCCAACCTCACACAGAGTATTGGGAATACAGTCCTGAGTCACCATGCCTTGCCCTCCCTGCTTTTAGGTGTTTTCTTTTGTGGTATCATGCAGTTTGACTAATATTGCTTTTAATACGGTTTTATTTTTCTATTTTTGAGACATTAATTTGAAATTTAGGAATTTATGTCTGGTTATTTTACAAACTCATGTATCAACAAATCTTTGGACATGACCTTTTATGTTTATTTTTTCACATATTTTACTCAAACCACTACATAAATGTTTGGGAAATGTTTCATATTTTACATTCAAGTGACCATTTATGTAGAACTGTAACCATAATTTTTATCACTTGAACTTTGACACTTTGAGTATATAAATTGTGCTCAATATTTCCACACAATAGTACAGTTATCAGCTCAATCTAATTTTATATTTGTCTTACATTTAATGTTGATTTATTATATTCATAACTGTGTTGACTTGGCTGTTTTCCAAAAAGGACTAGTCAAGATTATACTGTCTTGTTATTTCCACATCTATTTTTCTCACTGTACTGTTAGCCCATGAAGAACATGGGTTTGACCTGCATAGGTCCACGTTTTTTCAACAAATACACTGAAATTTCTTTTTTGAAATTTGTGATCATTTTAAAAAAATGCACAGTACCACAGTTTACAAATATACTTTAGCCGGGCTCAGTGGCTCAGCTTGTAATCCCACGCCTTTGGGAGGCTGAGGTGAGTGGATTGCCTGAGCCCATGGGTTTGAGACCCACTTGGGTAGTGAGACCTCATCTCTACAATAAACCAAAAAAAATCAGCCAGGTGTGGTAGCACAAGCCTGTAATTCTGGCCACATGGAAAGCTGAGGCAGAAGGATTGCCAGAGCCCAGCAGATCGAGGCTGCGGTGGTCTGGGAAACAGAGACTCCAACTCAAAAAAGAAATATACTTTAAAAATGTCATGAGGACATCAGATAGAAGTATATTCTTGTCTATGTTGACATTTACTCTCATAAAGATATAAAGACCTATCATACAAAGGTAAACATAATTTATGCACTTACAGGGTATACATGGCACCATCAGCAGTTGGAAAATGTGTAAATAAATGTAAAGCTGCAGTATTAACTCATAACAGCAAAAAATTAGCTATGACACAAAGTGTATCATTCAATAATTTTGTGACCACTTCCTGCTGCCAGGTGATTAATACAAGTGTTGTGAGATTCTGTTTCACACACCATGTGATGTTAATGTTTCCATATGAGCATTTGATCTCTCCAGAGTGAACCAAGGAAATTGTATTTATGGTAAAACAGTGGAAAGGGAAGGGTATCAAGAAATAAATGTTGAAGATATTCCAGACCCCAGAACCCACAACACAGGAGTTAGAGGCAGATGACTTGAGGGTACAAGTGCTTCCAACACAGCACCAGATGACTAGAAAGGAAACAAGAGATTGGGCATGGTGACTCATGCCTATAATTCCAGCACTTTGGGAGGCAAAGTACAGCAGACTGTTTTAGTCTAAGGCTTCCAGGCCAGCCTGAGCAACTTGGTGAGACCTTATCTTAACAATGAATTCATTTGTTGGCTGGGCATGATGGCAAACATTTGTGACACCAGCTACTCAGTAGGCTAAAGGAGAAAGACAGCCTGATACCATCACGTTGAGGCTGCAGTGACCATGGATTTTCCACTGTATTCCAGTCCGGGCATCAGAGTCAAAATCCAACCTAATATATAAGTATTTACAACAGTCAGGATTCAGAAAGTTAGGTCTTATAATTATACTCCTGTATTATTACAATAATCAAAATGACACATAACTAAAAAAAGAAAACAGGAAGAAAATATGACCTATAAAAAAAGGATCACTGGAAACATCCTTCCATAAGTTACTCAATAGTATATAGTCATCATATACCTACAATCTTGGGTAAGATAGAATAGAATGACACTTATGACAACATAACAATTTATTGTGTGCACAACAAATGTTAAATACTTTATAAACAATTCTGTTCATTAAAGCAAACAAATTTACATAGCCTAAATAAACCTTCAAATTTCACTGTATGCAGAACCAGATTACAAATATTCAAGCATTTCTGTTCTTTTGATATTGTGATCCATGTGCGAAGAGCTTTCTTCAGTTTTAAAAACTGAATCTGATTATTTACTAAACATAAACTTATATACATTTTAAGAGAATAATTATCTTTGCTCTGATGTCTATGAAAATATTTATTTATATTATATCAAATTACACTGATGGCATGTAAGTATTAATAGTATGAAGATGCATCAAGATATTAATGTTCTGGCCTCATTTTCTCATTTGCATGTAAGTAGTAAGACAAATGATTTCTAAAACTCTCAATGATTCTTTGTCATTTATTTCCAAAGAAAAATGTTATCCTGAGCACTCACCTCATTCCGAACTTACAATAATGCTTAACGTGAGCCACAAAAAAACTTCTTTAGTTCGATCTTTTAAAGGAGATTACATATCAGTGTTCTTCATACTCCACAAAAAACATGAGATAAGAGCTGATGACCTACTATACAGGGACATTTCATAGCTCTAACGTACCAACAACTGACCCCATGCCTTTACATAAACACTATGAATGAAGGCATAGCATCATGTGAATTGCATTACATCAATATTGTGTGCTTTTTGAAATATCCTCAAATTCTGTCAATGCAAAACCAAAATTATACAGAGAATATACTTATGCTTTCCTAAAAAACAAACAACAAACCATCTTCTAATGCCACTCAATATTTGATATTTATTTCAACTTGACCTTTCAGTAAATGAGCTTCCATATAAATTGCATCTGTAACGTTTTCAGTCTGAATACCCTAGTATTTCCAATGGCATATATTTTGAACAAAGGCAAGACCACATTCTTTAAATTTGTAGATTCTCTACAATGCACAGTCTAATGTCAAATAAAGTTTTTGCTGGTTACTGTCTTTAGATATGTTTTACATTTATACAGTCAAAAGATCTGTGGTTTGAGTAAAGATAATGGTACTCTTTATAACTGTAAATTTCTCACCAAGTCTCTATTGTTTATATCTCATATATAATTTTCCAGTCATTAGAGATACTGAAAGTTTAAAGTATAAATTGATGTTGAGAAAACTTGGAATAACAGTGAAAGGTTTACCCCATTCTGCCCATCTATAGGGAATCCCGAAATATAGATGCTCATATGTCAACCAAATATTGAATGAGAGCTAAAAGGTTTATCTCATTCCTCTCATTTTATATAGTTTCATCTCAGTATGGACTCTCATATGTCCAGCTAGTTGTAGATGAGAGCAAAGGGCTTACCATGTTTTTCACATTTGTAGAGTTTCCAGTATGGATGATTATGTGTCCAGTAAATCCATTGTGCGAGTGAATGGCTATGTCACATTCTTCACATTTGTAGGGTTTTTCTCCAGTATCAACAGACTTATGTTCAGTAAATACTTTAGGAGAGCAAAAATCTTTGCCACATTCTTCACGTTTGTAGAGTTTCTCTCCATCATGGCACCTCATATGAATTGCAAATCATTTGAGAGCAAAAGGCTTTGCCATATTCCTCATGTTTGTAGGATTTCTCTCCACTATGGATGGTCTTGTGTCCAGCAAATAATTTATGAGTATGAAAAGTTTTGCCACACCTTTCACATTTGTAAGATTTCTCAACAGCATGGATCTTGACATGTCAAGCAAGTAGTGAATGAGAGTGAAGAGTTTTTCTGCATATTTCACATTTGTAGTGTTTTTCTCCTGCATGGATGGTCATGTGTCCAGCAAATCCGTTGTGAAAGTGAAAGGCTTTGCCATATTCTTTACACTTGTAGGATTTCTCCCCAGTATGGATGGTCTTATGTCCAGCAAATCCTTAATAGAGTGAAAGGCTTTGCCACACTCTTCACATTTGTAGTTTGTCTTTCTCTTCAGTATCGATGGTCTTACGTCCAGTGAATCCTCCATGAGTACAAAAAGCTGTGCCACACTTTTCACATGTGTAGGGTTTCTCAACAGTATGGGTCTTGCCATGTTGAGCAAGTAGTCAATGGGAGTGAAAAACTTTTCAATATATTTCACATTTGTAGAGTTTCTCTCCAGTATGGATTGTCTTATGTCCAGCAAATCCATTGTGAGAGCAAAAGGCATTTCCACATTCTTCACACTTATGGTTTCTACCCAATATGCACCTTCATATCTCCAGCAAGCTTGGCCACATTCCTCATATTTGTAGGATTTCTCCCCAGTACACATGGTCTTATGTCTAGCAAATCCTACATGAAAGTGAAAGGCCTTGCCACATCTTCACATTTGTAGGGCTTTTTCGCCCAGTATGGATGGTCTTATGTAAAGCAAATCCAAAGTGAGAGTGAAAGGATTTGCCACATTCTTGACATTTGTAGGGTTTCTCTCCACAATGCACCTTGATATATCCAGCAAGCATTGAATGGGAGCAAAAAGCTTTGCCACATTCTTCACATTTATAAAATTTCTCCGCAGTACGCATGGTCTTATGTCGAGAAAATCCAGAGAGTGAAAGACCTTACCACATTACTCACATTTGTAGGGTTTCTCTCCAGTATGGATATTCTGATGTTCAATAAGCTTCAAGCACTGAGTAAAGCATTTGCCACCTTCTGCACATTTTTAGGGTTCCACTCCAGTATCGATGGTCTTATGGCCAGCAAATCCTCCTCGAGAGTGAAAGTCTTTGCCACATTCTTCACATCTCTAGGGTTTCTCCCCAGAATGGATGGTCTTATGGCCAGAAAATCCTCCTCTAGAGCGAAAGGCTTTGCCACATTCTTCACATTTGTAGGGTTTCTCTCCAGTATGGATCATTGTATGTTGAGTAAGTTGTGAATGAGAGTGAAAGGCTTTGCCACATTCTTCACATTTGAAGGGTTTCTCTCCATTATGGATCACTGTATGTTGATTAAGGTTTGAACGAGAGTGAAAGGTTTTGCCACATTCTTCACATTTGTAGCGTTTCACTCCAGTATGGATCACTGTATGTTTATTATGGTTTGAACAAGAGTGAAAGGCTTTGCCACATTCTGCACATTTATAGGGTTTCTCTCCAGTATGGATCATTGTATGTTGAGTAAGGGATGAATGACAGTGAAAGGCTTTGCCACACTCTTCACATTTGTAGGGTTTCTCTCCAGTATGAATCACTGTATGTCGAGTAAGATTTGAACGGGAGATAAAGGCTTTGCCACATTCTGGACATTTGTAGGGTTTCTGTCCAGTATGAATAGTCTTATGTCCAGCAAATTCTCCTTGAGAGCGAAAGGCTTTGCCACATTCTTCACATTTGTAGGGTTTCTCTCCAGTATGGATCATTGTATGTCGAGTAAGGAGTGAACAAGTTTGAAAGGCTTTGCCACATTCTTCACATTTGTAGGGTTTCTCTCCAGTATGGATCATCATATGTCGAGTAAGGCGTGAACGAGTGTGAAAGGCTTTGCCACATTCTTCACATTTGTAGCATTTAACTCCACTATGGATCACTGTATGTTGAGTAAGATGTGAACGAGAGGGAAAGGCTTTGCCACATTCTTCACATTTGTAGCGTTTAACTCCACTATGGATCACTGTATGTTGAGTAAGATTTGAACGAGAGTGAAAGGCTTTGCCACATTCTTCACATTTGTAGGGTTTCTCTCCAGTATGGATCATTGTATGTCGAGTATGAGTGAACGAGAGTGAAAGGTTTTGCCACATTCTTCACATTTGCAAGGTTTCTGTCCAGTATGAATCAGTGTATGTTGAGTAAGATTTGAACGAGT
>NW_007050271.1:19790-57770 GCF_000164805.1 Carlito syrichta
TTTCATGTCTATTTAGATAGGATGATTTCTCAAACCCTCTCCCACATATACTGGGTATATTTCCTCCACTATTTTTTTTGATATTGAATACATTTTGAATACCAGTTAAAGGTTTTGCCATATTCATGTTTGAAAGCCATTTCAGAAATATGGATACTCTGGTAGATAACAAATTTGGAGTGTTGATGAAAGACTTTCCTACTCTTGTTATGTTTGTAATGGTTATTTGCAATTTAGCATTCTATCTACCTTTCACCCTCATGCACACTTACCCAAGATTTTGTAAGCATAAGTTCTTAAGGACATATTTACCATATTTTCCCATTGGCACCTTTGAAAGGGAGTCTTCTATACTCTTCTCTGGCAAAAGGCCTTCAGTGTAATGAGAAGTCACAGCTGAAAATCATGAAAATAAAAATTTATTCCACATGCTAGACTCAGGTGAATATCCTTTGAAAATAAAACATAATATTATACCATGGTAAGGACTTAAGTATGAGGGCAAGACAAATCACAGGTTTCCACTCCATCATAAATATATGTACTTAAGAAAACACTTATCCCATTGCCTGTGTGAGAACTCAAAAAACAGCTAATACTTTGCAGAATCCACATGATAAAATGAGTTACATGGGAGAGAAATTTTAGTAATTTTTTCACCATAATTACTCTTCTTTTACAATGCAGCATGATGTAATCAGATGGGCTGTTCTAACTCTTGAATTCTTCCTCAGGGAATAAACAGAAGAGTGGAGTATGAGTTCACATTTCTGCCCTTTGAGGGATTATGCAAAGACTGGTTTCTGTCCCAATGTACAGAGAAGACACATCCTAAGAACAGGTATGAGTTTCCTGGAACCTCTAACTTTGTGATTGATGTTATATTAATCTAGACAAAGCCACATCATAAACATTATGATGTGTATTATCTTTGAATTTCAAATATCCCAATTCAAACACAGTATGCCAAAGCATAGAAAGAATCAGGATAAATGACCCCATTAAGGGTACAACAATAATTTGTAGAGGTTCAAATTACAAAAAAGTTTGAGAAATTTCCATATGAAATGTGGAAACCCTTACTTGAACCACAACACTACTGCCTGAGTGACAGAGAACATGCTGATAAAACATAAACAAACAAAGGATTTGGAAAACATCCTTGATATTGATACTGTTCTTAGTAATAATTTTTTTCACTACAGGAATAAAAATAAATATAAACAACTGAGAGACATCAAACTGAAAATCTTCTGCAGAGTAAAGGGAAAAGGAAGAATGCTTACAGGAAAAGAAAAAAACATCTGCAAACCATATACTTGATGAGATGTTAAAGAAAGAAAATTCTCACTTGAATAAAAAACAGCCCCAAAATGAATACTTATTTTTCAATGAGGACATACAGATTGCCAACAGGTATAAGAATTGGCACTGAACATCACCAATAGAGGCAATTTCAAATAAACACAGTGATGATATATTGTCTCACAGCTGTTAGAATGGCTAATATCAACCAGAAGAGAGAGAGAGAACTTTTGATATGGATGTGAAGAAAAAGAAATCTTGTATATTCTTGGTGAGTTTAAGATTGGTAGAGTCATAGAAAATTATCATCAACATCTTTGAAAAATAAAAGCAAATTGCCACATAACACAGAAATCCCTTTTCCGGGTATATAACCAAAGGAAATAAAATCAGTATCAAAAAGAAGTCTCCAAACCCTATGAGAATTGCAGCATTTGTCAAGATGGCCAAACTTGAAAACAACCTGAATATTTTTGGAATCTGTGTTGATTAAGAAAATAACATGTATACACACACACATATATATACACAATAGCATATGATTCATTCAAATTTTTTTTTAATAATTCTGCAATTTTAACCTTATGGATGACATTGTAAGACATTATGCTAACTGAAGTGATCCAGGCTCACACACACACAAATACTGCATGAGAATGGTTACAGTGGCTCAAGTCTGTAAACCTGTCACATTGGGAGACTCAGATGAGAGGACTGCCTGAGCTCAGGGGTTCAACACCACTCTGGGCAGCTAGGTGAGACCACGGGCCTATGAGAAATACAAAAATAACTTTGGCATTGCAGTGCATGCTTGTAGTTCCAGTTACTTGAAAGGCTGATATGGAAGGACCACCTGAGCCCAGCAATGAGGCTGAAGTGGTCATTAGCATGCCACTGCATCCCAGCCTGGAGGGAGACTCCAACTTGGGGGAAAAAAATCCTGTATGATCTCACTCGTGTGGAATCAAAAACTTTGCACTCATAGGGGAAGAAAGTACAACGTGGTCACCAAGGCCTGCAGGTGGGAAAATGGAGTTGTTTTTCAATGGTTACCAAATTTGAGTTATAACTGAGTCTTAGGGAACTAATGTGTACTATAGTGACTTACCATTCATAATGACATCTCGTATGCTTAGAAAATTTGCTAAAATAGAAGACATTATGTGTTCTCCTTACAAAACATAAAAATGGCAACTACATAAGATGGTTGATATGTCCATAAATATAACTGTAATCATCATTTCACACTGTATAGGCATATCAAATTATTACATTATTTTCAACACATGGTTATACATTTTTATTTATGTATAAAAAATCTGATGCTAATCACACATAAACATACATACATGTGTTTGAATATATGCATATATGAAGCTAGTCCTAAGCTTCATACTAAAGAAAATTATAAAATAAGAGTTATTAAGACACAAGTTAACATTTAGGAGTTTAATATATATTTACCAACCCTCTACATGATACAGTATACTTAAATAATTGGATATAAAGAAAAACTATCAGTCTCAGATCATACTATAAAAGTAAAATTTAAGTAAAATATCAGGATTTCTTCTATTAAGAGAGATAATTTAGGTAGGATGATTGAGTATGAATTTAAATAAAATCACTGGAAATCTCCCTAGTATAGAAAATCACAAATTAGAAAACATGTAACATGTGTCCAGAGTGTTCTTAAAATTTCTCAAACAGATAACAAAATCACTGCTCACATACTTCCAACCATGATGCAAAAAGAAAACATAAAAAATACTTTGACTTGGATTTCCAAATAAATAAGCAAATATTGTATGTCTCCAAAGCATCAGAAAGGTAGTTAGATCATGCGGTTCCTAACAAAGCATTAAGTGAACTTTTATTTCCTCTGTAAACTTGAAAGATCACTGAAGAAGCAGAGTTTTTGGAGAATTTCTGAACGTGGAATAACTGATGTCCCTTTGTGACAGGAAGAGAAAGAATCCCAGGTTTCTAAGAAACCATTTCCATTGAAGCAGACCACCTTCCCAAACCACATTTCAAGCTCTGATTCCTCAACCTGTGTCATCTGTTTCAATCACTCCCACTTACCTGGAAGTTTGACTAATGTGCCATGTCTCTTCATATCCCAGGGCTCTTTCTTTTGCTCCAGACACATAATAAGGTCTGGCTTAGAGACAGCAAGTCCTGTTTAATTAGAAAAAAGTAACATGACTCTTGCTAAGGTTCTTAGATTACAAACCTAGTATTTGATCAGTAGAGAACACATTATACACGATTCTAGAAAATTAACCACAAAAACGGTTTCCCAATAAAACCTTTAGAACATTTGGATAGAATTTTCAATTCATGGGTTTCCTTTTATTCTAAGTTAGAGTCTCACTCTGTCACCCAGGCTGGAGTGCAGTGTAAAGCTCATAGCCACCCCAGTGCTCACCTGTTGGGCTCAGGTAATTCTTCTCCCTCAGCCTACCAAGTAACCAGAACTACAGGTGTGCATTACCACCCCCAGATAATTTTTTTACTTAGTGTAAAGATGGGGTCTTGCCAAGTTGCCCAGGCTATTCTTGAACCCATGGGCTCTGGCAGTCCTCTCAACTCAGCCTCCTAAAGTGCTGGAGCATTACATGGCTGAGCCACCATACCTGGACTTAAATTTGTGTTCTTAGTTCAGTACTAGTGAGTCAATAACTACTGGCAGCAATTGGAATGAGATGTGGGCAATAATATCTATGCCACTAAATTTCTGACTTACCAATAATATAGCTAGAAGGACACTGGTCAATTTAAAATAGAGAAGGCTTCATGTCAAAATGAAAAATCATTAATATTTATTTTTGATGTTAACATATTACCAAATTTTTGTTGATAGCAGAAATTTAAAATTCATTAATGCAAAGCAGAAATTCCCAGAAAACATTCTACAAAGAAAGGACATAATATCCTTAGTATGAAATAGGGATTATGTTTTGAAAGTTTCCTCACCTAGGAAAACCAGGTTTCTATGGTTCTCTAACATCACAGTCCTATACAATATTCGCTGAGGGGAGTTTAGGCATTCCCACTCTTCTGGAGAGAATTCTATGGCCACATCCTTGAATGACAACAACCCCTGAAAACAACAAAAACACATATTTACCAAGTCACCACGGCCTCTAGGTAAAGCAAGAGTGAAAAGAACAGGGTCCAGCTGACAAGACAACAATTATTATGTAATAAAAAAAATTCATAGCAAAGAAATATCCTCTGGCCGGGCTCGGTGGCTCAGCCTGCAGTCCCGTGCTTTAGGAGGCCGAGGTGAGTAGATTGCCTGAGCCCGCTAGTTCGAGACCCACCTGGGCAACTTGGCGAGACCTCATCTCTACAATAAGTCAAAAAATAATAGCCGGGCATGACAGCGTGCACCTGTAGTTCCAGCTACTTGGAAGGCTGAGGTGGAAGGATTGCCAGGGCCCAGGAGGTTGAGGCTGTGGTGGCCGGGAGTGGTCACTGCACTCCAATCTGGGTGACAGAGTGAGACTCCAACTAAAAACAAAAACAAAAACCAAAAAAACCAAAACCAAAAACAAAACAAAACAAAAAACCCCAGAAATATCCTCTAATTCATTAAGTGTGTAAAGAAAGGTTGAAATAAAATCTACTCAGTCAGTGTAGACTCTATTTTTGTGAGTGAAACAGCATAAAATGGACACCAACACAGGCACGCACATTTTGAATTACTGTTTATATCACACAGAATACGTTACATATACTGCTCCTAGTAAGTCAGAAGATCCTCAGCAAGTTTTAATTTGTACAACAATGAATTGAATATCTTGTTAAAATGCAAATTCTGATTCAGAATACATGGATTTAGCCTGAGGTTCTGTGCTTTTTTGTTGAGGTGGTGTGTTTCATTCTTTTTTTTTTTGACTTGGAGTCTCACTCTGTCACCCATACCAGCATGCAGTGGGCACTCCCGGCCACCGCAGCCTCAACCTGCTGGACTCCGGTGATCCTTCTGCCTCAGCCTTCCATGTAGCTGGAACTACAGGCAACCGCTACTATGCCCGGCTAGGTGTGTCTCATTCTGATCCAGGCTAGGGTGCCCTGGCATAATCACACCTTATTGCCGTCTCGATCTCCTTGGCTAAAAGAATGTATCCTCCATAGCATCCGAAGTATTTGGGACAAATTGGTATCAGAAGTCAATGCACATAGGTGGAACACAACATCCATGTAGAGATCTTTTTGTCAAAAGTTATAGTAATTTCTTATTACTTTTTGAGTTGGAATCTCACTCTTCTCGCCCAGGCTGGAGAGCAGTGGTAAGCTCATGGCCACTTCAGCCTTGATCTGCTGGACTTAGGCAATCCTTCTGCCTCAGTCTTCCAAGTATCTAGAAAAGGGGTCCTCAAACTTTTAAAACAGGGGGCCAATTCACTGTTCCTCAGACCGTTGGAGGGGCGGACTATAGTTTAAAAAAAAGGCGCCCCCTATCTGGAAAAAAAAAAAAAAAAAAGACCTCCTAACCTCAGAAAAAAAAAAGGCACCCCTTAACTGCAAAAAAAAAGGCCCCACTAACTGCAAAATTAAAAAAAAAAGACCTCCTAACTTCAAAAAAAGATAAATCCTAATTTGTTCTTACTTTGGTCCTCAGGCATCAGCAGGCTCTGCACAGGCAAGCTCGTGACTCGTCCGATCACACCCGAAACTGAGAGGTGGAGTCCAGAGACAGAGAGAAGGAGGGGAGTCAGAGAGTGCGATGCACATTCCACACATCCGCACTGCGGGCCGGACCAGTCAGCTGCTAGGCAGGACAGGCAGCGGTGGCAAAAACACCCAGTGGGCCGGATAAATGTCCTCGGCGGGCCGCATGTGACCCGCGGGCCGTAGTTTGAGGACCCCTGATCTAGAACTACATACACATGCAATCATGCCTGGCTAGATTTTGTATTTAATGTAGAGACAAGGTCTCACCAAATGCCTGAACTGTTCTCAAAACACAGGCTCAGGCAAATCTGTTGCCTCAGCCTCCAAAAGTGCTGGGATTACAAGGTGAATCACCACACCCATCCAATATAGTAATTTATAATCTCAATTTAATAACAAGCAAGCTCGTGTTACACAGAAATCAGTCTACAGGAATCTCCCATGGCATGTAATCCCTGAAAGCGTATTTATACTTTTCATTTTTGGCATCCTAGAGAGCAAGCCTTTTCTAATTATTTTATTTATTTATTTATTTTAGTTGACGTCTCACTCTGTCGCCCAGACTGGAGTGCAGTGGCCGCTCCCAGCCACTGCAGGCTCAACATGCTGGACTCCAGCGATCCTTCCACCTCAGTCTTCCAAGTAGCTGGAATTGTTCTTTATTCAGACTTTCCACAGTTATTTTGGGCAGTAACTGCCATCCTGTTTGAATGTACATTTTATTAACTGTGTTCTGCATGGACCTGATGGAGCATCTACACAGAACCTTAACACTACATGTTCTTGCTAGGAGTAGAGGCTCATGCCTATAACCTCAGCATGTTGGGAGGCTGTGGCAAGAGAATTTCCTGAAGACTTGGATGTGAGACCAGCCTGGGCAACTTGGCAATACCTCGTCTCTACATTAAATTAAAAAATTAACTGGGCTCTGGTGGCCATGAATGTGCCAGTGTATTTCATTCTGGACAACAGAGGAATATTCCAAATATATATACACACACATACATGTTTCTATCCTTCATTAGGATCTGAGGATCTACCCAATTTCCAATGAGATTCTTGGTTACCATGCCTTCCCATGACCTCCAGTAACAAGGGATCATTTTTAATAATGCAGGTCATACATTCATGGTGAGAACAGTTTATGACAACTAAGCAGTATGACTGAAGAGAACAGAAGAGGCTATGTAGGAGCAGTGTCCGACAGACCCATTGAATATCACAGGAAGAACAAAAATAGTTGAAAAAAACTCATTCGGTAGGACCATCACAAGGATAGTAACATGGTTTGCAAGTTTTACACATATAACATTCCTTCTGATCTGGGACATATTTATTTACCTGAGAAGCCACCATTTTTTGTTTTTCCTCCAACTTCTCTGGGATTTCTTCTCACATGAGATTATCTAATCAAGTTACACCTACATTTTGAAAATATGCCTTTACTTATTTTAAAATTAAATGGAATGTATTTATTTTTTGTCAGTCTTACCACCCTCTTGGGAGTCACTCACTTGCTCTCCTGTTTCCCTAAGGTTTTCTTTGATTTGATTCTCCCACCACCTCCCTGAGGTGAGTCTACTTTGTCATTAGGATAGTTTTCCTTCTTTACAAATGCAAGATAATCCAGAAGACAGACATCAATTCTGCCTTTGCCCCTCAAGAACAGTGATGTGTCTACAAGTGCACAGAAACCAGTCACCAAACTAAAATAAATTTTTTTAGGTTACTAATTTAATAATATAAAACTTAGACCTAATCAATCCAAAATGGGACAGTCAATTCTCAAAAGTCCAACATAACTCCATTTTAGATGGTAGTGGGGAGGGGGGATCTCTGGCCTCTTTGTGTGTTTCCATGTAGCTAAAATAATTTTGAGACGTTGACAAGGTTGACACCAGTATGCAGCTGTCCAGACTAACTCTGGGAAAGTGGGAGCATGTGCACTAACTCTGTTTTGTTTAATAAAGGAACAAGGAGACTGTGAACCAAGGACAAAGATAATTCACCACTTTCCAGGACTCCTCTCATCACCCAGATGTCTGTAAGTCTAAGCCATTTCTTGATCTTAGCCGCTCTCTGTCCCACCGCCTGGATAAAAATTTTGAAAAAGCACACACGACCCAGGAGGGGTCTTTAGGATGCCGTCCCCTCATTTCCTTGGTTTTAGTGTCCCCACTAAATAAAGTCACAATCCCTGCTTCAACTCCCTATGTCGACAGAACCGGATTTGGACCTGGTGACACAAATGGCCAATGACACTAATGACAGACCCTAGAGATTTCCACCTTGATAATTCAGATAAGGCCACTGCAGGACTGTCACCCAACAGCACTTGCCCATCCTGGCTTCCCCTTGCACCTTCTCAAATTATTTCCTCCCAGGCTCTCCAGGATCCCCACACCACGAGTCCTGGCTCTTTATGTGTTTCTGAACTCAAGAACCGTGGTTGGCCTAGAGGCCTCCTTAACATTGTAATAGAGCCACCGGTTACTCAGAAAGCTGAGGCGGAAGGATCACCGGAGCCCAGCAGGTCGCGGTGCCTGGGAACAGCCACTGTACTCCAGTCTGGGTGACTTAGTGAGACTCCAACTCAAAAAAAAAAATAATATTTTTTAATGCTGAGTTTAGTAATAAGAATATAACTCTCCATGGACAAAGAATGAATTTAGCCATATGAATTGGTTACAGTTTCCTGTTACTTGGGTAAATAATGAGGAGTAGGTCTGGAGAAACACACTGATAGATAATGGGTTTACCACCATACTACAAAGCTACTAGAGAAAACAGATCAAGTGGTCAATGTCCCTACGCTCCAGAAACTTCCAACTGTTGTAAAAGGGTAAATGGTGTTGAATGAGTACCATGTAATCAGTACAAACAGGGAGTTGTCCATGGTACCTGACTTTTTGTTGAGTTCTGATGTTACTGCTTAAGAGAGCATTCACAGACAGAACTGTTGCTGTTTCATTATATCTGTTGGTACGTTATTGTTAAAAATAACCATATAGATTTTCTTTGTCTGTCGTTTTTTCTGTTGTGCCCAGGATGGAGTGCAATGGGACACTCATGGTCACTGCAGCCTTGACCTGCTGGCCACAGGCAATAGTTCCACACCAAACTTCAGGCATGTGCCATCATGCCCTGCTAATTGCTGGATTTATTGCTGAAATGAAGTCGTGCCAAGTTGGCCAGGCTGCTCTGGAACCCCTGGGCTCAGGCAATCCTCTCATCTCATCTCCCAAACTACTGCAATTACAGGTGTGAGCCATGGCACCTAGCTATCCCCCATGGGATCCTAACATGGCAACATTGTCAACCTGAGGCCTGCCAGATATGTTTGTGAAAAGTTGAATTCAGAAAGGAGATCACCTGTCCTGCTCTGCTTGGATGTGGACAGGCAGGTAAGCCAGTGGCATCATATATTCATTGCTGTAGCAGAAATTGCCAGTGTTTCTGGCAAGGGAGGGCACTTGTGGGAAGGAAAGAATTAACTACACTTTGCACTCCTTGCAGGAGCTCACTGGTTTTGAATCTCTCTCCTGTGACAAAAGACAGAGAAAGGTAGACATTATTGCCCTTTCTGGACCCTCCTACCTGTGGGTGTGGTGGTAGCAAGGAAAGGATTGTGCTTATGGGAAAGGCATACACTGGCTGCACATCCTCGCTTATGCCATGAATCCTGTCACTTAGGGAAGCTGAGGTGAGAGGATTGCTTGAGGTCAGGAGTTTGAGACCAACCTCTATAACACAGCATATTAATGTCACTATAAAAATAATTAAAGAAAAATTAGCCAGAAGTATTAGCAAAGGCAGGTAGTTCCATCTACTTTGGAGGTTGAGATGGAAGGATTACCTGAGTCCAGGAGTTCAAGGCTGTGGTGAGTAATGATGGTGCCACTTCACTTCTGCCTGGGTGACAGTGAGATTCTAACAAAAAATAAATATGGTCAATTTACTTTTAAAATAAATAAAGGCATATTTTCAACATGTAGGTGTGACTTGTCCAGATCACCGCACCTGAAAAGAAATCCCAGAAGGCCAGGCTGGGTGGCTCAGGCTGTAATATGAGCATTTTGGGAGGTAAAGGAGAGAGGACTGCCTGAGCCCACGGGTTTGAGACCAGCCCATGGAACTTGGCAAGACCTCTTCTCTACAATACATTAAAAATTGGCCAAGAGTCCAGGCCAATCCCAGCATTTTGGGAGGCTGAGGTGAGTGGATTTCCTGAGCCCATGGGTTTGAGGCCGGCCCAGGCAAATTGGTGAGACCTCGTCTCTACAATAAATCAAAAATTAGCCAGGAGTGGTAGCGTGCATCTGTACTTTTGGCTTCTTGGAAGGCTGAGGCAGAAGTATCAGCAGAGCCCAGCAGGTCGAGGCTGCAGTGAACGGGAATGTGCCACTGTACTCCAGTCTGGGTGACAGAGTGAGAATCCAACTCAAAAAAAAAAATTGACTGTGTGTAGTTCAGCCTGTAGTTATGGTTACTTGGAGGCAGAAGGATTTCCTGAGCCCAGCAGGTCATTGCTGGGGTGGCTGTGAGCATGTCACTGCACTCCAACCTGGGCAAAGGAGACTCTAATTTGAAAAAAGAAATTCCAGAGAAGTTGGAGGAAAAGGAAAAAAATTGTCTGGTTCTCAGGTAAATGTGTCCCAGGTCAGAAGGACTGTCATTTTAAAACTTGTAAACCTCACTGCTACTTGTGATGGTCTTGCCTAATGAGTATTTTTCAATTATTTTTGTTCTTCCTGACATTCAAGGGCTTTGAAGGACGTGTCTCCCTACATATCAGAGGCTCCACTGTTCTCAGCATCCATGGTGCCTAGTTGCCATGAACTGTTCTTACCATGAAGGAATGACCTACAGTATTAACAATGTTCCCTTGTGGTTGGGGAACATAGCAACTTTTGGATATCCAAGCTCCCATTGGAAATGGGGTAGATCCACAGATACAAGCAAAGGATGGGAATGTGAACAATTAGTATTTCACATGATGCTGGGCTCAGTGGCTCAGACTGTAATCCCAGCATTTTGGGAGTCCAACGTGACTGGATTGCCTGAGTCCACGGTTTCAAGACCCATCTGGGCAACTTGGCGAGACTTCACCTCTACAATAAATCAAAAAATTAGTCAGTCATGGTAGTGCATGCTTTTAGTTCCAGATACCTGAAAGGCTGAGGTGGAAGAATCGCTGGAGCCCAGCAGGTCAAGGCTGTAGTAGCCACAAGCAGTTACTGTACTCCCGTCTGGGTGACAGAGTGAGACTCCAACTCAAAAAAAGTAAATAAATTAAAATAAAAGAATAAAATAAAAAAGATTTCACATAATGCTCCATCAGCTCCATAGAGAAACAGGATGGCAGCTACTGCCCAGAACAACACAAAAATGACTGAATAAAGAATTATTAGAAGAGAGTTGCTCTTTAGGATGCTAAAAACAAGCAATAAAAATACAGTTTTTGAGATTACACACCATGGGAGATACTTGTAGATGGATTTCTGCCTAGGACATGTTTCTTTATTATTAGATTGATATTCAAATATACTATTTTGGGGCCTATAGATCTCAGCATGGATGTTGTGTTGCACCTGTGTGCACTGGCACCTGATACCAATTTGTCCCTGCATCCTTCAGGCCAGGAGATCCAGGCTGCAGTGAGCTGTGAATATGCCACTGCACCCCAGCATAGGAAGAGAATGAGACACCCCCACTGAAAAAAAATAAAGTGCTGAACTCAGGCGAATTTCAAACCCCCTAAATCAGAATTTGCATTTTAAGAATATATTCAGTTCATTTTGTACACATTAAAACTCGATAAACCTACTGTGGATTTTCCCTCTGAACAGTATATGCAACCTATTCTGTGTGATGCAAATATGGCACTCAAAATTGTACATGCCTGTGTTGATGCCCAAATTTATGCTGTCATTCACAAAAATAGTGTGTACACTGGCAGAGTGGATTCATTTCATTCTTTTTTCTCAGACTTAAAGTTTTAGAGAATATTTCTGTGTTACAAATAATCTTATTGCATAATTCTAGTTGTCAGCTGGATCCTGGCTAATTTTTTTGATTTATTGTAGAAATGAGGTCTCACCAAGTTGCCCAGGCCAGTCTCATACCCATGGGCTCCATTCTCTCACCTCGGCCTCCCAAAGTGCTGGGATTATAGGTGTGGGCCACTGCACCCAACCATAGATATTTAATTTTTTTTCAGACATCTATCTATATCTTGCCTGAAATTTTTAAAAAACTTTTCAACCTGTCTTGATAAAATACATTTCACGGTGAATAACTGGAGCTAAAATAAGTGGATCCATTTTGTTAAAGGGTATAAACTCAGGTAGTAGAGGCACTGACACAGAGACAAGCCTGAATCAAGTATCAAGTCAGGTCATCCTATGACTTGTGATGTCTTCTTTCACAGTCCTGCTAACTGAAGTGCCTGGTGACTACACTCTCAGGAGGCACTGAACTTGCTCTCCCATGTGCCCAAGAGGATTCATGTGGGTTCTTACATCTTCTCACTAGATGAGATATTTTACTATTTGAATTTTTTTATTCCTTTCACAAGTGAAACTTAATCCAGAATGAAAGTAGGTACTCTAAGAAACTTAAAATAAACTTAGTTCACATTTTGCCTCAGCATCGCCATTTTTCCTTAGACTGACATCCTTTGAAGCAAGCATAGGTTAGACATAGTTAATTTCCAATAAACAGGTTTTAGGAGGCATTAAGAGATTTTAAGATTACATTTTTCTGCAGGCCAAGAGGCAGCCTACCTCATTCCCCTCAATAAATCTCCATCAGATGCATAACCAGAGCAACCCAACAACCCAACCATTCATCTCAAGTTTACATACTAATCTCCAGGAAACTTTCAGTTTCCTTGTCAAGGGGGAATCAAAGATCACCTCTTGGCTGGTTGAAGACCTAGAAATTATATTGAGACCTCTCTTTGGTCAAGAAGTTTGTGGATTTCAAACATCTCACAAGTCTCGAGTTGGAAAACCCTTTCCCTTGAGTCCTCCCATGCAGCCCATCACCAGAGGGCATGAGATGCTAATGCATGGAAACCAGAAAAATATAAAAATCATATGATGTCTACATCAAAGACCCATGGCCCTGGACCGTCCTATCGGCTTAAATCCCCCTTTCCCAAAGACCTTTTAAAAACCCAATTCTTGGCCCTTCCACACCTCACTTGTCTCTGTCTGCACACTTTCCAATGTGTAAAAGGTGGTTATTAAAATTTTCTTCTTTCTACTTTCTGCTTTGTTGCAATCTTGCATTATTCCCATGACAATGGTCCACCTCACCACAGTTTTCACTTTCACAGAGGATAGGAATCATTTCTGTTTCCCCTCAATACCAGCAACGTGTGGAAAATGCAAAGAAACCACTCACCTAATCAACTTAAATGTCTTTCCTATACATTTTTATTTTGGAAGAAGACAAATCTTAGACTAAAACAACAGCAAATCTAACCATGAAATGTCAAAATAAGGCAGGGTAGCTAACACAGTTAAGACATCGATAAATTTCCCATAGGCTGCTTTTAGGAAACATTCAGACATTTTACTATAGACCAATTTGGCAGCCTTTCTAACTTTTTGGCAAATCAAAAGACATCCTCATAATATGTAAGACTAGAACAACCCCATAATAATAATCACTAAGAACCTTTCAGAACTAGTAGCTCACGCCCATGATCCCAGCATTTTGGGAGGAGATGACAGGATTTCCTGAGCAACTTGGTGCAGCAACTTGGTGAGCCCTCATCTCTCCGATAAATAAAAAAATGGTGAGGCTTAGGGGTACACATTTGTGGTTCCAGCTACTTGGAAGGCAGAAATGGTAGGTTTGCGAGTAGGTTGACACGGCGGTGGCCATGAGTGTGCCATTGTTCTACAGCCAGGGGAAACAGTGAAACTCCAACTAAAAAAAAAATAAAAGCCAGGCTCCGTAACTCAAGCTGCAATCCCAGCACTTTGGGAGGCCAAGGCAAGAGGATTGCATGAACCTGCAGGTTTGAGGCAAGCCCAGGCAATTTGGTGAGACCTCCACTCTATAATAAATAAAAAATTAGCCAGGTGTGGTAGCACATGTCTGTAGTTCACATAACACAGGAGGTGGCCACAAAATTTTTCATTAATACATTATGTGAGCCGAGCTCGGTGGCTCAGCCTGTAATCCTGCGTGTGCTTTGGGAGGCTGAGGTGAGTGAATTGCCTGAGCCTGCGGGTTCGAGACCTGCCTGGGCAACTTGGCGAGACCTCATCTCCACAATAATTCAAAAAATCAGCCGGGCATGGTAGCGCGTGCCTGTAATTCTGGCTACTCGGAAGGCTGAGGCGGAAGGATCGCCCAGCAGGTCGAGGCTGGAGTGCCCAGGAGCGGCCACTGAACTTCAGTTTGGGTAACAGAGTGAGACCCCAACTCAAAAAATAAAATAACAGAAAAAAAAAGAAAACCACAGAAACCCAGTGTCCATGGATAAGGAAAATATCAATGTACAATTTCTATTCCACATTAAAGATTTCAAGTCATTTCTTTGTAGAAAATTCACGTTTGAATAGAAATGTAAAAATTAGTAGAAACACTGTATCAGCATGTTGCAACATTACATCATGATCAAGCTCCAGGGATGCTTAGGAGATTCAGCAGTTGGGAACCAATCAATACAATTAGTCATATTAATAAAATCGATGACAAAGACATATAATCTTGTTAATAGATTTAAAAGATATTGTGAAATCTATAAAAAATTTTACGTTTAAAGATCAAATTATAAAAAAGTGTAAAATATTTCTGAAACACATGAAAAACAGTAGAAATGAAAATAAGTGATTGGGAAGAAAGATTAAATGGTATAATTAATCAATAATCCTCTAATCAGTTTAACAATTGAGTTTGATACTGATACACAAACAGCTGTTTGTGTTCTGAAGAAAACAAATTTTTTTGCAAACAATATTTCAATTGAAAATCCATAGAAAGTTTGAAAGATGTTATCATCCATAATAAGGACTTGAAAAGTAAAACAGTGTGATAGTGACTTTAAAAACGACTGAAAGTGGAATACTGCTGGGGGGTGTGGGGCGTATCTCATCAACAAGCGTACCTGCAAAATGGATATTTGCATTCATAGCCCTGAATTGTACTCCACATCTTCAAAATAAAGAAAGACTGAAAAACCAAGGGAATACACATTTTGTGATTGTGTGTGTTGGAGTCTCACTCTGTCACCCAGACTGGAGTGCAGTGGCATGCTTCTGGCTACTGCAGCCTCGACCTGATGGGCTCCAGCAATCCTTCCACCTCAGCCTTCCAAGTAGCTGGAACTACAGGTGCACGTTACCACGCCGGGCTAATTTTTGGATTTATCGTAGAGATGAGGTCTCACCAAGCTGTCCAGGCAGATCTCGAGCCCTTGGGCTGAGGCAGTCCACTCATCTTGGCCTCCCAAATTGCAGAATTACAGGGAGAGCCACCAAGCCTGGCAGAATACACACTTTTAAAGTAGAATAAGATATATATGAAGATGAGAAATGGTGGCTCCTGCCCATAATCACAAAATTTTGGGAGAAAGAGGTGAGAGGATTGTTTTCTGAGCCCATAGGTTCGAGAATAGCTTGGACAACTTGACAAGACCTCATCACTACAATAAATCAAAAGTTAGATGAGCATGCTGGTGTGTGCTAGTAGTTCCAGCTACTTGAAAGGATGAGGTGAAGGGATCACCTGAGCTCAGCAGGTTGAGGCTACAGGGGATGCAGGATGTTACTGCACTCTAGCTTGGATGACAGAGTGAGACTGCAACTTTAAAAATAAGAAAACAGACGAGTATCAGTCAAGGTTTGCAAGCTCTAAAATCATGGCATTCCTTCAGTAGGAAAAGAAACAGCACCCCGACATGGAACACATTTACCTGATAACCAACTGTTTTTGCCACAACTTCCTCTGGTGTTTCTTATCAGATGAGATTATCTGGACAAGTCACATCTACATGTTGAAGATATGCCTTTATTTTTTTTTAAATTAAATTAAGTAGCCAGGCTCAGTGGCTCAGCCTGTAATCCCATGCCTTTGGGAGGCTGAGGTGAATGGATTGCCTGAACCCGCGGGTTCGTGACCCGCCTGGGCAGCGAGACCTCATCTCTACAATAAATCAAAATATGAGCCGGGCATGGTAGTGCGCATCTGTAATTCTGGCTACTTGGAAGGCTGAGGCAGAAGGATCGCCGGAGCCCAACAGGTTGAGGCTGTGGTGGCTGGGAGCAGCCACTGCACTCCAGTGTGGGCGACAGAGTGAGACTCCAACTCAAAAAATAAAAAATAAAAATAAAATTATATTAAGTGTATTTTATGAGTCTGAGTATCACTCCTTAACCCAGGCAGGCATGCAGTGTCTCCACAGAGCTTATCACCATCTTGACCCCCTGAGATCAAAAGATTCTTCCTTCTCAGGCTCCCAAATACCTGAAACTACAACCATGTGCGACCACTCTTGGCTAAATTGTTTCAGTTTTTATAGCTACATGGATGTGCTATGTTGTCCAGGTTAGCCTAAAATTTCTGGGCTCAAGCAATCCTCTCTCATCTCTCTCTCCCACCACTGACCTGGATAAAAACCCAAAAAAGTACACAAAACCCAAGAGGGGTCTTGGCCCCTCATTTTCACGGTTTTCATGGTCCTCTACATAAAGTCACAGCCCCTGTTCCAACTCCTTGTCTTGACTTTGGCTGTCCCAACAGTCAAAACCAGGTTTAGACCTGGTGACAAACTGCCAATGACCCTTGAAAGGACAGAACAAGAGTGGGAAGTCACTTTTCATCTTGTTCTGAAACTGACGCAACGATGAGAAAGCAGAAGCTAAGCTTTTGGAGAAATGCACATTTTAGGTAAAAGTAACTTTACCGACTATGTCCTTTCAGAAACAGACTTCCTGGTGCCAGGTATCTCATAGTGTCATTCAAGCTTGCCTAGAGTAAAGGGAATTTACAAGACCTAAGACATCATACATTGGGCAAGGACTGTAAAGTCATGAAACATGTTATTACAAAAGTTATAACCTCTCAGAGGGAGAGCAGGTGGCGATTCGATCTTCCAGTAAATTGGGCACTATCTACAGGGAAGCCAAGGATCCCCCGCAGCTACTCACTGGGAATGCCAAGGAGATAAGGGGAGGTGAATCTACCACTAGCTCTAAGGAATATCATTCAGGAAGGTGCAGGAGAATTAGAATTCCCACCGCGCCCTTCTCTCGGGGCTATGATAATATGGACAGACATTAATGGGTCTCTGTGTCACAGGATCTCCAAGACATCCACAGGTAGTCGACAAGGAATTCACAGCAGTCACATTCAAAATCTCCAAGAAAAGGATATAAGCCAGGACTCTGGGTGGTGAACTTTTCTTAAATAAATATTTTCTTCTCTCACCTCTGTGTGTTGCAATTCTTTGCAATTTACTCGGATCTCTGGGTTCGCAGAACGCACCTCCGGCTTGCCAGCCCCATCGGTGCTGCGCCCCTTTCTCCATTCATTTTCTCTCACCCTCTCCAGTACCCTAACAACCCTGATGACTTGGTCTAGGGATTTTCATCTGGATATTCCAGATCAGGCGACTCTGGGGCTGTCACCCACTGCCACTTGCCCATGGCCGACTTCCCTCACCTCTTCTCCAAGCCTTTACCCCAAGGTCCTGCGGAAAACCCAGACTACAATCCCAGACAGGGACATAAGGATTCACGATCCACTGTTGGCCCAAGGGAATCCCTTAACACTGTGCTGGAGCCTCCGTTTACCTTCCAGGAGGAGAGAGGGATGGGGCAAGGACAACAACCCCTTCCCCCAGGGCCCTCCACGCGGGTCAGAGCCCCCACGAGAGTCCTGGGTCTCACACAAATATACTGGAGAAACCTCCAGTACAGCGAGGTTGCCATGGGGACAGGACGTTGGGACCGAACCAAATCCACCCTGTGAAAAGGGGACCGGGGCTGAGCCGCTGGCGGGCACAGGTCCAGGATCAGAACTTGAGTGGGAGGCTGGTCTGCCACAGCCGGGTCATCCGAGTCCAACCTGCCTCTCGCTCTCGCACCCACACCCATACTCACCATCTCCCGGCTTCTGGGTGTCCCAGCGTCTTCCCTACGAACTCCCCAGACCTGCATTTCACAGGGTGAAAAGGGAAGACGCAAATACACGCGCCTCTCTCCAAAATGACCCGGCACTTCCGCAGGCCCAGAAAACAAAAGACCCGATCAGCATCCGGAAGCCACCACCTCATTTTAATCTCTTTTCTGATTGGGCAGTTTCTGAACTAGTATCGCTGATTGGATAAGGCGCCAGGCCACCACCCTTCTGATCTTGAATGACAGCAGATATGATCCAAAAGGGCCAGAGGAGACAAGAAAAAAGAAAAGCATATTTTTTCTTGCAGCATTTTGAGGTTAAGTTGCCTCCCTGCACCGGAGGTTGGGGGGAGGAGCAGGATGTGGCATTCATCGCCAAGCATGCTGGGAACTGTAGTACAAAAATGAGGCCTCGTGGCTTGATAGCTGAGCTGCAGGACTCTGTCCCAGTCAGCAGAGGCAGCAAAACATGTCAATGTACCCTGTGAGCAGTTTCAAGAGGAGCCCACATTTTTTGCCCTGCTGGGGAAATCCACATCCACCAGTGACATGTTGGACAAGCTGGCCATTGCCATACCCACTTACCAAAGAAACAAGCCCCCTGAAAGAAGAGTAAAAAGTAAAAAGGAATAAATATATGAATAAATAAATGAATATGAAAAAAAAGAAATAAGTTCCCCAATGCTCCTGAATAAAAAGAGAGAGTTTGGTAAATCCTTCAGGTCCTCTCCCACTGATGAGGTTTTCTTTCATCAATAATCCTGCTTTTAAGAAAAGAGGGAGAGTGTAAGAGAAAAGAAAATACACAAATGCGAGAAGTCCACAAACTCAGATGATCTCCTTGCATATCAGAATATTAAAGACTCTAGACCAGGCTTGATGTAGTCCCAACACTTTTGGAGGCTGAGGCGAGTGGATTGCCTCAGCTGGGGCCTCAAAACCAGCCAAGGCAAATTGGCAAGACCTTGTCTCTACAATAAATAAAAAAAATTAGTCAAGTGTGGTAGTGTGCGACTGTAGTTCCGGCTACTTGGAAGGCTGCTGCTAAAGGATTGCCTGAGACCAGGAGTTTGAGGCTTCAGTGGCCAGGAGTATGCAACTGTACTCCAGCCTGGGGACAGAGTGAGACTCCAACTCAAAAATAAATAAATAAATAAATTAAAGACTCATGTTATGTACTCAATGACCCTGGAGCATATGAACTTCTAAAACAGGCTGCCAATGACATATTCTCTAGAATTCCCAATGGACAATGTTGGTGACCTGGTGATGTCATTACTGATCCAGATCTAACAAATCATCTCCATCCATTAGGAGAAATCTGGATGTTCACTATTGTAAGAACTCATCTCTATGAGTTTGGAGAGAACTGGACACTGCGAAAGGGAAAGGAAGAAGCCTCTGCCCCTGGAATTACAAGGGGTGATCAAAGAAATGATTTCAGTCTTGAAAAAAAGTTACTCCCGTCCTGGAGGTTTTTCTTTGAAGGTTTATCCTCTGTAAACATTGTAAGATAAATTGTATCCTTACCTACTACACCTGCCTAATTAGCAAATCTGCTTCTGTAAACTTGCTAGCTTGCTGATGTCAGCAGAATATTGCAATAAGAGCTCTGGAAAATGTCCAACTCTAACTTTAGCTAACCAAAATGTAAGCTAGGACTACTTAAGGAAGCTCTGAGCAGTGGCTAAGGGCCGACTTGCTTGGAATTCTCTTCCTGCAAGCAGTCGCCAGCTGGCAGAGCCCTGACTAATAAACTTCTCCTTTGTTAAAATTAAGTCGGTAGACTGTTATTTAATCACTCGGATCCTACTTCATATGGGGGCTCATCTGGGAGAACCGAGCACTTAAATTGCACCCATTTTAACTGACAGGCCTTGTGGGGCTGTGTCCCTGTGAACTCTCTGGGTTTGATTGGGCCTGTATCTCTGGCAGACTCACAACACCCCTGGAAGACCTCAGAGAGGTAAGTCAGGCTCCTGATTTCTGTTTGGAGTGCACTCCTGTAGGGACTCTCAGAAAATCAGGATGCAGCACTAATTCTGGTGTCTGAGGTCCTAGTGAGACATCACTGGGATCTCCTGTTCTGCCCTCAAGCAGCCAGATCTCTCTGTTCAGTTTTTGCTATCTTGTTTGTGTGTTCAGTGTTTGTTACTGTCGTGTCTGGTATTGTAATTAATATCATGGGTGGGACGGGAGCCCCACCTTTATGCCCACATGGAATAATTGCCAACAGCTTCTCCAAACTCTCTTCACCACAGAAGAGAGGGAGATAATCCACCAGGAAGAAAGGAAGTTAACCCTGGGACCTACCAGCCGGCCAGGAGAACATGCACGATTGAAGCGCGTCTTTCCCACTGACAGACCAAACTGGGACCCTAACATTAATCACGGTAGGGAGTGTTTCATCACTTATTGCTGGACTCTGTTGGGGGTTTCTGGGCTGCTGCAAGGTGCCCCACAAATTTATCTAAGATGAGTGAAGCCATTCAAGGGCCACAGAAATCTCCCACTGCTTTTCTGGAGCATCTCATGAAGGTCTATTGGACATACACCCCAATAGACTGAAAGGCACCAGAAAACTGGAGGGCGTTAGTCATAGCCTATGTCTCGCAGTCAGCCCCTAATATATATATAAAGAGCTGGTTAAGTTGTTATACTTCATTTAATGGGACATGTCATCTTTTAAAAACTTAATTGGCGTATGTTTCTTTATGCCATTGTATGATTCTCTCCCTTCCTTAGCCTGTGTTCTTCTTTATTAATTCTGAAGGAGTTCATTCTAATCCACCTGTAAAGAAACATAGAAATATCTCTTATATGCTATTTAGGCTTTTGCTAGCTCAGTGCAAGTTAATGCTAGCCTTGAAAAGAATAATTTTGTAATATTTCTCTGGCAACTAAGGAACTAAATAAACTGTTCTTGTATTCAAATGCTAAGCCAGGTTAGTTGAAAGTAAGTCTGTTTCTTTTTTTTTTTTTTTTGAGTTGGAGTCTCACTCTGTCACCCAGACTGGAGTGCAGTGGCCACTCCCGACCACTGCAGCCTCGACCTGCTGGACTCCGGCGATCCTTCCGCCTCAGCCTTCTGAGTAGCCGGAATTACAGGTGCATGCTACCACGTTCAGCTAATATTTTTATTTATTGTAGAGATGAGGTCTTGCCTGCCCAGGCAGGTCTCGAACCCGCAGGCTCAGGCAATCCACTCACCTCAGCCTCCCAAAGGCGCGGGATTACAGGCTGAGCCACCGAGTAAGTCTGTTTCTAAAGGTTTGGGCATTGCCTAAGATCATAATCAACTGCTTGTCCCTGTAAAACTGTTGAGAAGTCTCTTAGAGTTGTGTAATGTATGCTGAGTCCCTACTTTTTATTGTAATGCTAAATAACACTCATACTTGCATTTTTGTCTATGGCTGACTAGCACACCTCTTACAAGACTGGTAAAGCTTTAAATGCTAAATACTTTGCAGGACTTAATAAAGCATGGGAACTGGCCATTCCCACCTGATTAAGTCACCTTGTAAGCTCCGTACTTCACCTAAGGGACAGGTCAAGTACTAGGCACACTCTGTGGCACATAGAGTGAGACTTAATCACTATCATTTAATTGTCCATGTCTTATGACTAAGGCTGCTGTTTAGTAATTCATGAGAATTTTTGACAATTTTGCCTGTTCATAATTAGGAATAAATAGGAACAGATCATTTTACATCTACGTGGTCTGTTCACTCTAAAAAGGTTTTGTACCAGGCCATTTTTGTAGACATCATTGGGAAGTCGCGGAGCAGAAAAAAAAAGGGGGGCGCTTCAAGAAAAGCTGAGAACACTCAGTCTAGGAGAAGCCATCAGGGTTCCAGGAATCCCTGGCGTTGCTGTTTATGACTTTAGTTATTTGTTTGTTTTAGAATTCTCCATTGAGAAATAAATTCTAAGTGTTCGGAGCAAATTCTGGGTTTTCAAGTAACGTGACCAAGAGAGTGTGTAGTGGTCTGTGCCTTCAGACACGCTGATGGGATAGATTTTGAATGATTGGAGCAAATTAAAATTACGTGGTTTAATAATAATAATAGATGCATTATTTAAAAAATCAAATTTTAACTCGCTACAAGTTAGCAGATAATAAAATTTGGAAAAGAACAAAACTATCTGGCAATTAAATTCACTTTGTAGACCTAAGGAAAAATAAAATGGTCAAAAGTTCTGTATGCAGAGGAATTTAAAAAATTTATTTCACTACTTTGCAAACAAGATTATATCCTATAGAATATTAAATGCCAAACTCCAGAAGCTTAACTCAGGACTAGGAATACCAAACTCCCAATTATAAAAGCCTCTGAAGTTCTTAGAAACTGAAACATTAAAAAAAAAAAAGAGGAGAAGAACTTCAAAATGAGCACAAGTCAGAGGAAAGGTAAACAAATTGGGAGTTGCCACTAAAAGCAAAGCTCCAGCCACCCAAAAGAGGTCTGACAAGGATAAACCCACTTAGGGGGATGGTATCAGCTGCTATTAATGTGGTCAATCTGGGTACCTAAAGCATAATTGTTCTTAATGGCCTAAGCCCCCAGGAACTTGTCCAATATCTGGACTAAAAAGCCACTGAAAGAGATGGTGTGGCCTATTCTGAAGTGGGGGAATCACCTAGCTCAGTGATGGTGGCTGTTGACTGAAGGGGGAGGGGCATGGCCCATTGCAGCACTCTGTATGCCATCCACCCAGAGAATCTTTGGGTCTATATGAATGTGACTGGGGTACAAATTAATTTCTTAATTAATACTGAGGCTAAGTTTCTAGCCCTTGTGCTCTTATGGAACTTCTTTCTCCTAAAACTTGCTCTCTAGTGAGAGTTAAAGGTGTTCCAAAAACTAAATGTTTCACCTAACAGTTACTAAAAGGTGAATTCAAATTATGACTGTAAAAGTTTATCTATAAATAAATAAAAAGGAAAGCAAAAAGCAAAGGAAAATATAAAAAGGTTGTTGGTATACAAATAAGGTTTTAGTAAGCAAACAAAAATAAAATGCTATAAACACACCAAAAATGGTATAAGAAAAGTTTATAAAAATATACATACAAAAGAAATTCTATAAACAATCTAGGCATAATGAAGTCTTTTCTGGATGCAAGTCCCCAAACATTTTCAGATTTCTCTTCAAATTTTATATAAAATTTAAAGTGACTAGTTCAAATTATAGTCTAAAACAATCTGTCAGGCTACCATTATAGTCCAGAAATACAAAAGCTGGTACTTGTAATAAAGCTTCAGAAATTAAAGTTTATCATTTAAGTTATGTTAATAACTTTGGGCCTTGTAACTTTTGTACAAAAAGGTAATCAGCCACTGCTACAATTGTCAAAATGTAGGCCTAACTTTATTCCTTTTATTGAGTCAGAATCCAGTAATTTCATGCCCACAAAACGGTCATGCAAAAAAAATTCCAGCCAGTGCCTGCAAACAATGCCCCTGCTGAAACAAATCTGGACTCCTCAAGTCAGACAGGGAAAACTTTTTTATCTCTGGCTAGGCAGGACTGTGCCCATTATCAGCACTGAAGAAATTGCAGAAGACAGACCTTCACCCCTCAGCACCCCAAATGATTATGGGATCAAAAAATCTCTAAAGAATAAATAATTAAGTCAGGGTAGTTAGCACAGGCTAGACATAAATAAATTTCCTATAGGTAGGTTTTAAAAGGTGTTCAAACATTTCTACTGCAGGCCAAGTGGCAACCTATCCCACCCCTTGGTAAAACCAGGGAAAACTCCATCAGATGTAAAACTAGGACAGTACAACCTTTCAATTTATGAGTTAACATAATAATCATGAGAAATCCTTTGGAGACATGTGTAAACTAAACATAGGTATTTGGTATTGCATCACTCAGGATCCAAGTCCCCGAAATGGAATTTGTTAAACCTTTGAATTTGCTTAATGGTAGGCCTTTTTCCTACACCTCTGAAGGAAAGGGGGGCCACAAACATAAATACTCATAAGAAAATGTGATTCTATTTGGGACAAATTTTAATCACAGTTTATAAGCTTATTTCCCTAGATGCTTCTTGGACCAGAAGAAACTCAAACATCCAGGGGAGTAAGTGCTGCTAAAAATTGAAGAAAGGAAGAACCCAACCAACAACTGGGGACATTTACTCTTCTTTTATATAGCAGAACTAAGCTGGCCTTCCAGGACTGGGAGTGCACTGCAGATTCAGCAACACGCCTTAAGCTGACCTTCTAGAAAGTCAAAATTTCTCAAGCCCTGCTCTAGAAGCCTGAGAATTTTCCAGTCCTGCTTCAGTCACACACTGGAGGCTGACTGATTGATGCACAGCAGAAAATTAAGGATTCAGCTTAACTCAGCGGACATTACTGATAAGCCATTGTTTTGCTTTGTCAACCTTTATATTTGCTAAACTGTTTGTCATTTTACTTGCTGTAAAACTAACTTTATTTGCTGTAGGATTAACAGAGTTGTTCCAATTGAGCATGTTAGAAAAGGGTTTCACTAGCATTCCCATTCTTTCTTACAACAGGAAATGTTCTTGTGCTTTTATGTATTTATTGCTTCCCTCACACACTCAGCATGTACGTGTATAGAAACTATCTGGCCAGACGTAAGAGTTTTCCATCTTTATTCATCCCAGCCAGAAGTTTGTTCCAGTGGCCAACAAGGCCTGTTTGGTATTGGGCATCTTCTTATGCAACTAAATCTTCTCAATGTACTAAAGGATTACTTTGGACATATGAAAAGGTTGCATATGCTCAGCTTCCAGCGTTATGAAAAGGCTCATGTACCATAGGAATAATCCAGCCAGGATTTTTCCTTCTGCCTAACCCAAGGGGGGATGAACTAGGCATCCACCTTTATGAAAGCCTCAAAACCCGAGGTGCTCGATCCCTCAGTCAGGTTCCTAATATAGGAGGGACCCAGGTTTGGAAAGATGATGAATGGCCACCCCAGAGAATTATAAATACCTTTGGCCCAGTCACAAGGGCACAAGATGGGAGTCAGAAATGCTGCACATCTCTCTATATAAGCTAAATCACATTATCAGGTTACAAACTATCTTAGAAATTATAACTAATCAAACATCCATGACTTTTGAGCTTGTTGCTCAGCAGCAAGCCCAAATACGTGCAGCTATTTATCAAAACCGCCTAGCTTTGGACTAGTATGTGGTAAATTTAATAGCTCTAACTGTTGTTTGCAAATAAATAATAATGGTTCTCAGATTCCACTACACCCCTTTGTCTGAAGAGTCAATGATTTGACTCTGGGCACAACTCAAAGGGGACGAATGTGAAAGGGAAAAGAAGCAGCCTCTGCCCCTAGAATTACAAGGGGGGGATCAAAGAAATGACTTCAGCTTTGAAACAAATGTTACTCCCATCCTGGAGGTTTTTCTTTGAAGGTTTCTCCTCTGTAAACATTGCAAGATAAATTGTATCCTTACCCACTACACCTGCCTAATTAGCACATCTACTTCTGTAAACTCGCTAGTTTGCTGATGTCAGCAGAATATTGTGATAAGAGCTCTGGAAAATGTCCAACTCTAACTTTAGCTAACCAAAATGTAAGCTAGGACTACTTAAGGAAGCTCTGAGCTGCAGCTCGGGGCCAACTTTCTTGGAATTCTCTTCCTGCAAGCGGTCACCAGCTGGCAGAGCCTTGACTAATAAAGTTCTCCTTTGTTAAAATTAAGTTGGTGGACTGTTATTTAATGGCTTGGACCCTACTTCAGACACTCTCTGTTGTACAAAGACAGTACTATGCTTGTCCGCAGAGCAGGCTGCTGAAGGGTTTCCTGAGAATTCATTTGTTAAAAGGATTCTTTTTTTCTCCTGAAAGCAAAATGAGATAAGAAAAGGTACTGGGTGATTTTCAGTACCTGCAGATTCAACAAAAAATGGAGAATCCTACCAGAGCCCATGTGTTCAAGACCAGTCCAAGCAACTTGGCAAGACATCATCTCTACAAGAAAAATTTAAAACAATAGCCAGGCATCGTAGCACTCATTTGTAGATCTGGCTACTTGGAAGGCTGAAGCAGAAGGATCACCGGAGCCCAGCAGGTTGATGCTGGGGTGGCCATGAGCTGCACTCCAGCTGTGGTGAGTGAATGAGACTCAAAAAAAAAATAATAATAAATAATAAATAAAAAGAGAATCCCAAGCAGCCAGATGAAAAAAGGGGGACAGACTACAGACTGTAGGATCCAGGTAAGACCTATTCCTGCATAGGCAGGAGCTCTTCCCCTTATACAGCTCTGGTCCTCACCTTGGAGCATCCTTGCACAAAGTGAGGCCACATTCCTATTTCTTGCCTTGAAAGGAACCCACCAAGTATGGCAGACCTAGGGACGTGACCTTCTGGGACATCACTTACTCAATTTTCATGATTCCTATAATCTAGAGCAAGTATTGTACCTTGAAATCATACCCCAGTGCCATCTGCTTGACCTCAGACTTCAGCTTCATTCGTGATCAGGTAATCGCCACTCAGGACATGGAAGTTCAGCCATCATTGCCTCCTTGAGTGGATAAGGTTGATGGCTGGTCTTTGGGTTTCTGCCCACCCTAGTTGGGGTGACTGGTTGCTTTTCAATCCTGGTGACATCACTTGTCTGGCCCTGCTGGACATGAGTGGGCCTCAGGAACCCACACACTATGCCTCGGTTTCTTACCCTGCCTTGGGTAAAATCCTAGTTTTGGTCAGGGCCACATGTTCACTGTATGATCATCCTAGATAACCCTAGTACAAATGCTCTCCCAGAGGTCAGGTGAGGCCAGGTTGGGACCCTGGTGTAGGATTTGTACCTTTTAAGGAAGGCACTGTCACTTGGATTGGCCAGCATGAGGAAAAATACATGCTGCTGACTGGCTAAGGTTTTGACAATGCCATACTCACCCTCCTGTCCCAAGGCTTCTATTGTCCAGCTTCCTTGTTGAACTGATTTCATAAGGCTGAGGAGTTATGTGGAGCTTTGGGGCACCTTGCTGGGTGATGCCCTGACAGTTTTTGGGCATGTGGATCACTTTCTCAAAAGAAAGTTAATATGTAGTTGTCAACATAAGGGAGGAGGATATCTCAGTATTTACTGTGGACTGGGCAGGCCGTGGTATTGGAGGCCCAGTGGGATAGCAAGGCGAGGTTGTCCTGTGTTCCTAATGTCACAGGAAACCTAGGATAGGACAGGAGCTCAACATCCTTGTTCAAAGCTGTGTAATGAAAACCATTGACTCCTGATCTCCAGATGCATGGGGAGCTTTAGGAACAAATTTTCAAGCAAGAAACCAATAAACAGCTACAGTCTGTTCTGAGACAGGGGTATGCTGGCCACACCTGAGCCTCCAGGCCCCTGGAAAGCAACCTGTTTCCCTGCAATCAATGGAAGCTCCTACCTGCAGTTGTGCCTCAGTTTGTGAATCAGTCCAGTCAGGTGACATCAGATGAGGATGGCTACTAATTGAGGGGTGCTGCCACATTTTGTTTTAGTTGGAATCTCACTCTGTCATCGAGGTTGGAGTGCAGTAGCATTCATGGTAACCACAGCCTCAACCTGTTGGACTAGGTGATGCTTCTACCTCAGCCTTCCAGATAGTTGGAACTGCAGGCACATGCCACCAAGTCAGTTCTTCCTTCCTTTCTTTCTTTCCCTTTCTTTATTTCCTTCTCTTCTTTCCTTCCTTCCTTTCTTTCTTTTCTCTCTCTCTCTCTCTCTCTCTCTCTCTCTCTCTTGCTTGTCGGAGTCTACCTTGTCACCCAGGTTGTAGGGCAGTGGCATGCTCCCGGCCACCACTGCCTCCAACTACTGGGCTCCGGCAATCCTTCCACCTCAGGCTTCCAATTAGCTGGAACTACAGGCGTGCGCTACCACACCCAGCTAGTTTTTGATTTATTGTAGAGATGAGGTCTCGCTGCCCAGGCAGGTCTCGAACCCGCGGGTTCAGGCAATCCACTCACCTCAGCCTCCCAAAGGTGCAGGATTACAGGCTGAGCCACAGAGCCGGGCTATAATTTTTTGATTTATTGTAGAGATGAGATCTTACCAAGTTGCCCAGCCTCCTCTCGAAACTGTGTACTCAGGCAATCCCCTCACCTCTGGCTTCCCAAAGTGCTGGGATTATAGGTCTGAGTCACTGTACCTGGCCTAATTTATCATCATTTATTGTGATATGAATCCTTGCCAAATGGCCGAGACCGGTCTTCAATGCATGGGCTTACGCAGTCCACTCACCTCAGCTTTCCAAAGTGCTGGAATTATAGGTGTGGGCCACTGTGCCCAACCTGCTCCATGGTTTTCTAGAGCTGAGATGGTGGGCTGGAGAGACCCAGGGTATCTATCTTGGAGAGGATCTCCAAGTTGGTGAATGCCTAGAGACTAGATCAGTTTCTCCACTGAGTTTATCTGTCTCTCACTGGGTGGGACCCCATCGACCCTGGTCCCTGGAGTCCTCATGTTTTCTCTGTGGCACCCCTGTTCTAACATTAAAGACACCATGCAGGAAACTGATCCCAGAGCTAAGGGTGTGTGCAGCCTGGGACATGGTTGCCATTGGGACACTTCAGGCTTTTCGTGTGATGTCTCCCTAGGATTTGGACTCACTTTGGGCTCCCTGCCTCATGCCCTCACACCAGGGCTACTCTACCTCACTTCATCTTCAGCCCTGGTAAGGAACTCAGGAGGGAGAGGCTTTTGCTATCACCCAAGCTCCTTTGCCACCCTAACTTGAAACTTGTCTCTACTGCAGGGTAGATGTTCCAAGCTTGCTGCAAATAATCCCCTTTTCCATTAGGACTTATGTGATGTTTCCTTTTTTTTCTCAAAGCCAGTCACAGACATGGCCATTTCTCATTTTCTGCTTCACAAAGACATGAATCCATTTGTCCTCAGTGGTCTGAACAAACTCATGCAAACCCAGCTTTGCTTAAGTTTTCCTCCTTCTCCCATATCCCTTAACTCTAACCCACTCTCAGCCTGAGCCAACACACCCCCCTCTTTATGCCCCACCAAAGAACAGACTACTTCAGAGTGAGATGTTCTGTGACCCGGGATCTGCTGGAGGCATCCTCCAACCTGTCCTCCCCTTTCACCCTCTTTCTGATACTTTTTTCCTCCCCACGAAAGAAAGCCCATTTATGCCTAAACTTTGGGATGCTAGAAAATCCTATAGTGGGTTTCCACGCTTCTGCAATACTTATTTATCATAGTTATTTTAATCCAAACTCAAATTTATTTCATGTGACAAGGTCTAGAAACAGCTCCATTGCAGTACCAACCCCGCCTTCAGAAAGACCACCACATCCTTTATTTCTACCCAATTCTGCCCACATCCCCCATCAAAACCACAGCATTCTGGACTCGGTGACTTTTCTCACTATCAAGTGCTCCTTCTATGACTGCTATAAACAGATGGGTGCACCTGCAGGGGAGCTCACCTGGAAGAACAAGCTGAGCCTCCAAGACTTCCTTTTGCAGGATCAGGACTGATTTTGGCTTGGAATCTTTGGATCCAGTTAAGGTTTACTCACTTAATTTCCTTTTCTCTTTCTTTCTTTCTCTCTCTCTTTCTTTTTTTTGAAAGCGGGATTTATTGAGAGGACAGAAAAATTCCCACAGTGGGAAGGGACCTGGAGGGGTTGCCTACTCACTTAGTTTCAAGTGAGAAAACACCCAGTGCAAAATCATTAAGACTCAGTGCTCATGTATATGAAGAGCAGGAAATTGTAAGGCACTTCCATTACATACCTCATCAAGAAAAAAGTAAAGGTGTGCATTACTTTCAGACAATAAAAATGTCAATATGTCTTCCCTGATGACAAATCATTCTTAAACAGTCATATGTGAATACTTCTAGTAGGTGTTAAGTTTTTTCTCATAAAATTCAGCATTAAACTGTAATACCCACATCACAGAATACTGAACAGATACACCGTGTCCAAATTCTTCACTCTTCCAAAAAAGTCATGGATGTTTTCATAGATCTGTGAAATTCACCAATTCATTGACCAAGATTTTGTGGAATTCACAGCCATAATGAGGAAGAAATTGTCCCTTAACCCTGTGACGGAGCCTCTGTGTACCCTTGGGTTGGAGAGAGGGCTGGGGGCCAGACCTGCAGGCGGGTCCCATCCTCCCCAGGACACCTCTGGGTCGCGAACACTTGGAGAGCGGGACTGTGTGGCGAGGGCTCACCTGGTCAGCTTTGGGCCCTGAGACCTATCCCGACCCGTCTCCGCTGGTGGCTTGGCCCTGTCCCCTGTGTAGGATTTTCAGTGAAATTGTTTGTTATTGTATATCATGAAATAGACAAGGAAGTAAGTGATTTTTTAAAGTAAAATTATACAAACTCTGGAGTCAAGTGTCACTTGGGCAGGCTTAGGAAATTCAAACCTGGAAACACCCCAGGGACACAGAGATCAGAATCCTGCCGAGGGCTCACTCCCTGTCCTAGCCCTTCCTAGGTCCACCCCCTGAGCTTTCCCAGGTCTCACCTCACCCTGAAATGTCTCCCACAACATTGATCAGAGGAGATCACAGTGTTTGGTGTCTGCTCCTAGTGCTCAGGTTTGGTGCTCACAATTTCCCCAAGACCAAGAGCAGATAAAAGGGGAAAAAACTTTTGTATTGTGATAGATGTGTTTGACATGAGGGACCCTGTATGCCAGGCCTGCTTTCTCTAGCCAAGTGCTGCCAACTGTGGGTCCAGGTGAAATAACAACAGCATTTACAGGAGACCTGTTTTAAGAACCCATTCGGGAACCCCTTAAAACCTGCAGACTTCCAGTTTCTTAGGATGAGACCAAAATATTAAAAGATTCATGAGGAAATTAAAGCTTGAGAGGAAAGACTTTCCTAAGTGGTTATCAGCCCAAGCTTCTAAATAGGGCCATGTGCGAGTTTGAAGAAAAATCATCACTTGTGTCCTTTCTGCACACTGTCTGTTGGTCTTTATTATTATTATTATAAAGATGTGGAGTACAATTCAGGGTTAGGTATACAAACATTGATTATGCAGGTACCCTTGTGAATGAGATGTGCCCCTCCCTCCCCTAGAAGTTTCTCTCAATTGCCAATCCCACACCCCTCCCCTGACAGTTTCTTCCAACTACTGCCAATCTCTTTCTTATAGTATTATAATATTTCAAGGTCTGCTTATGAGTGAGAACATATGGTATTCCTTTCTTTTTTTCTGTGACAGATCACTGAGTAAGATCAACTCCAAATCCATCCAAGTTGCCCTGAAATCCAAATATTTGGCCTTCTGTATGGATGCATAATATTCCATTGTGAAGATGTACCACATTTATTTATCCAGTTCAACTTTGATGGGCAACATGGCTGGTTCCTTTTTTTTTTTTTTTTTGCTATTGTGAAGAGCTGCAACAAACATATGAGTGCAGGTATCTCTTTTGTAGAATGATTTGAGTTCCTCCAAGTATATTCACAATAGGTAAATTGCCAGGTCATATGGAAGGTCAATTTCTAGTTCTTTCAGATCTCACCACAGTCTTCCAAAGAGGTTGCACTAGTATGCATTCCCACCAGCAGTGAAAAGTGTTCCTTTTTCTCCACAACCTCACCAGCATCTGTTGTTTGTTAAGGATGGCCATTCTTACTGGGGTTAGGTGTTATCTCAATGTGGTTTTGATTTGCATTTCTCTGATGATGTGAAGCTGACACTTTTCCATGTGTCTGCTGGCTACCCTTATATCTTCTTTTGGGAACTGTCTATTCATGTCTCTTGCCCATATTTTAAACGGTCTGTTTATTCTTTTCCATTTGGTGTTTGAGTTCCTTGTAGATCCTAGATGTTAGGCCTTTGTCAGATATACAGTTGGCAAATATTTTTCCCATTCTGTGGACTGTCTCCCTGCTCTCTTGATGGTTGTCTGTTGGTCTTTGTGAAAGCATTAATATTTTAATTAGTTGCCCCCAAATGATTCTAATGTGGAGTCAGAATCAAGCACAAGGGCTGCCGGATATGTTCGTGAAAGTTTTTGCCGGATGTGGTAGTGCATACCTATAGTTCTGGCTACCTGGAAGGCTGAGGTGGAAGAATCGCAGGAGCCCAGCAGGTTAAGGCTGCAGCGGTCATAAGCATGTCAGTGCACTCCAGCCTGGGTGGCAGAGTAAGTCTCCAACTCAAAAAAAAAAGAAAGTTGAGTTCAGATGGGAAGTGACCTGTCCTGCTCTGCTTGGGTTTGGTTGGGCAGGTAGATCTGTGTGATCCTATCTTTATTGCTGTAGCAGGAATTGCCAGTGTTTATGGCAAGGGAGAGCACTAGAGGGAAGAAAAGAAGAAACTCATACTTTTGCCTCCATGTAAGAGCTCATTGCTCCTGAATCTTTCTCTTGTGACAAAGACAGATGATCAGAACCAATATAATATGGATAAAATTTGATATAAAAATTTACAATATATCATGATTAAGTTTACAAACTTATCCTAGAAGAAGTGCTACATACCTCATTGTTGAATATCACGGTGGTCACCTTCAAAGAACTCCCTTACAGAAGCCATGTGCTGTTGCCAGTGCCTAGTTCACTAATCAAAGCTATTTTTGAATTTCTATGAAATGACCATCAGACCTATCCTCATAAGAAAGTTGGAATTCAAATTAAAACAACAAACATTAAATTTATTGTGAAATGGCCAGGTGCAGTGGCTCAGCCTGCAATTCCAGCACTTTGGGCGGCCAAGGGGAGAAGATAATCTGGGTCCAGGGATTCGAGACCAGCCTGGACAATTTGATGAGACCTTGTCTCTACAATAAATAAAAATTAAGCTAGGTATGGTAGTGCACTCCTGTATTTCCAGTTACTTAGAAGGCTGAGGGAGAAGGATTACCTGGGTCCAGCAGGTTAGGGCTGCAATGGCTGTTGAGCATGCCACTGCACTACAGTATGGGAAAGAGAGACTCCAAATAAAGAAAAAGTCTGAAAAGGAAGATAGGTAGGGTGACACTGAATATGAGAAGAATTTGGGAAGTAATGTAGTGTGATGGGAAAAACACATTGAGATAGCCAGGCATGGTGGCAAGCATGTGTAGTTCCAGCTATTTGGAAAGCTGAGGCAGATCGATTGCCTAAGCCCACCAGGATGAGGTTGCGGTGGTCGTTAGTGTGTCAGTGAATTCCAACCTGGGTGACAAGAGTGAGACTCCAACTCAAAAAGAAAAGAAAATACACGGAGAAACCAAAGGAATACAAAGTTTAAAAGTAGACACAGATATGGAAATGCATCACACGATGAAAGCGACAGGAGTGGAAGAGCAGATGTGACCTTGCTGTGTCTCCCTGGAGACTGAGGCTCACACATGTACAGAGGCTTTGTCTTCTAGTGTGTTTGCTTCCTGCAGGTCTTCTTTCTCACCCAGAGAGAGGTGACTGAGCCCTTCTAAGTGATCAGAGTATTGGGATCAATGCCTGTGCACTGTGAGTCCTTTAACACAAGTCAGTCTGATAAAACAGTAACTAATATGCAACACACAGTTCATCACATTTTAAGTTAGTGATGGACAATGTTCTAAAAACGAGATAATTCTGACATTACTTAAATTATTTAGAAAACACAGATTTCGTTATTTTTGAATAAAATATGTGCAATTTCTTTCATTATATGTAAACATTTAAAAAGTTGATATTGTCAAGGACATAGTTTCTGAAGTTCAATGTCCATCATAAGTTGTTATTCCCTTATAAATTCTCTTACTCTTCACTTCCATTATATCATCAAATAGCGGAATGACTTTTTCTTCTTAAAGTGTGCTCCAGAGAAGCTGCTATTGGTAATCAAATCTCTCAGGTATGTTTCTGTGTTTGGAAAATACTTCAATTTATTCCTAGTCTGTAAAGATATTGTATTTAGGTATTTAAGATAATTTCTATCTGCTGTATATTTATGTTTAAAGTAGGTCTCACTCTCACACAGGCTGGAATGTGGTGGCACGATTATGTCTCACTGCAGTCTCAACCTATGGGCTCAAGAAATCATCTACCTAAGCCTTCTGAGTAAGTGGGGATCACATTAATCTGTAATTTATTATGGAGTTACCTTTTTTAAGCTTGGTAATTTTTATTTTTATTTTTTTAATCAATACTTTTTATTATGATATTGTGAGGTACAGTTAAGGGTCAGGTATACAAATATGCTTCATTCAGGCACCCTTGTTGATAAGAGGTATCTCCACATCCCCAGACAGATATTTACTACCGTTAATCCCATCTCCCTTCCCCTCCCCCCCATAGTTTCCCACCACTGTCAGTCATTATCTTATAGTATTACATTGGATGTTCAAGGTCCACTATATGAGTGAGAACATGTGATACTCAGATCTTTGTTTTTGTGAGAGGTCACTCAGTAGTATAGACTCTAGTTCCATCCAGGTTGCTGTGAAATTGATGATTTTGTTCTTTTTTATGGCTGTGTAGTATTCCATCATGTATATGTACCACATTTTTTTCAACATTAAAAGGAACATTCACTTTCATTATTTGATTCTGTCCATCTGTTTTTCTTGAACAAGTCCACTTTTCATTCCAAATTGTTGCATGCCACACTTGGGGCAATGTAGTCATTTAAAAACAACAGCTCAAAGATCATTCATCTGCAGCTACCTATATGCTTCAATGGTGTTCCTCATAGTTTTTTCACAGCTATCTTTCTACAACAAGTCTTAGGAAAACATTTTTCACCTTCATACACCTTCAAAACACATACACTTTGTTTCACCTTGAGGAAGTTAGTGATGGTCTGGCAGGTTCGGCCACCACTCTGCCGGCATGACTGAAGGCTGCTAAAGCACCATCAGACCTTATTTACCTCAAAGAAAAGAGCCCTCATTTTTCAAAGCAAGCTATATTCCAAAAGAATCTAAGAATGGAGACCTTCCAGATTAAATATGATGCTTGGCATATTCACCAAGGTATTAATAATCAAAAAATTAGACCACACATGGTGACTCAAGCCTGTAATTCCAGCACTTTGGGAGGCCAAGGTGAGGGGATTGTCTGAGTCCAAAGTTTGAAAACAACCTGGACAACTAGACCTCATCTCTACAATAAATTTTTAAAAATTAGTCATGCATGGTAGTCACTGTACTCCAACCTGGGTGAGAGGCGAGAGATGCCAATTCAAAAAAAAATTGCACTGTACAAAAAAAAGATGTGTCAGCAGTCACCATAATCAAGTGAATAAAAGTAATATCAACTGTAATAGAACATATCAGTATCAGGTGACAATGCACACGGATGACACCACAGGAGTACTGATATCATAGGCCAAAAAAATAGTCAAATTTTACCTACATTTAATAGTCAAAAAATATATTTTATGCTGAATTCCAGCTACAGGCAGCTCCCAAGTTCTGTAATCTCCAAATGTGTACTTTTTAACATCCTAAAGAGCAAGACTCTTCTAATTTTTTTTTTTTTCTGAGTTGGAGTCTCACTCTGTCACCCAGGTTGGAGTGCAGTAGCACACTCGTGGCAACCCAGTATCAATCTGCTGGACTCTGATGATTCATTCACCTCTGACTTCCAAGTAGCCAGAAGTACAGGAATGCGCTACCACAACTGGCTAATTTTGAATTATTGTAGAGATGAGGTCTCACCAGGTGAGGGCTGGAGTTAAACCCGTGGGCTCAGGCAATCCACTTAGTTCAGCCTCCAAAAGTGCTGGTTTGACAGGCTGAGCCCCTGGCCTGGGCTAAATATTACTTAGTCAGACCTTCTAGACTTATTCTGGGCATACTTTTCATTCTGTTTAAGTATGCATTTTAGTAACCATGTTCTGGATGGAGCTGATGGAGCATCCAGAAGGAACCTTAATAATACATGTTTCCATTCTTCAGTAGTATGTGAGGATCTATGCCATCTCAATAAGAAATCTTGGGGACCTTGTGTTTCCCTGTTCCACAGTCACTAGGGAACATTTTAATACTGCAGATCATAAATTCATGGTGAGAACTCTTCAAGGTAGCTAAGCAACATGGATTAACAACCAAGAGTAAACTTTGCAATGCTGGGAGAAGTATTTGTTACAGTCTTTGACCATGTCAAGATCAAAAATTGGTTAAAAGAAACTTATTAGGAAGGACCATCACAAGTACAGAAATAAAGTTTTGCAAGTACTAAAAACATGACAGTCCAGTAGGGAAACTGGCTACAGCCCCTGCCTTGGGATACGTTTACCTGAGAACAGGCCATTTTTTTCACTTCTTCCCATTTTCTCTGGGATTATTTTCTCAGGTGAAATTATCTAAACAAGTCATGCATACCATGTGCTTTTTGAAATTTTAAATTATTTTTTGAAGTCTAGGGACAAGAATATCATGGGGTTGTGAATGAGGTCAAGGCCTATACCTCCACTACCAAGTAACTAGTGTCTGGGTCATGATCCTCAGAATGTTTGTGACCATTGGTATCATCATTGTTCCAGGTTGGTCATCTTAGTGTTTGTTTGTTTATTTATTTATTTTGAGTAGGAGTCTTATAATGTTGCCCAGACTAGAGTGCAGTGGCTACCATGCCAGCCTAACTATTTATTTGTTTATTGTAGAGGTGAGGCCTCACCAAGTTGCCCATGTTGATCTAGAATCCCTGAACTCAGACAAGCCTCTCATCTTGGCCTCTCAAGGTGCTGGGATTACATGCTTGAGCCACCATGCTCATCTTCTTAGTGTTACAATAGACTGAGGAAATGTGATCAGCCCAAGGTGGGCCCCTGGTACTGTACTTTCCATTTCCAGCCCACTTCCCTTACCACATTATACAGCAGGTTGTACTAATACCATTTTCTACTATGGAAGTCGATAAAGTGCATGTTCTGGTAAAAAACAAAAAATCAAAAAACAAAAACTAATGGAGTAAGTCTTATATAATTTGATGCCTTTCTGCCAGAATACTGAGATGTAATCCCAGCACTTTGACAGGCTGAGGCAACACAATTTCCTGAGTTCAGGGCTTCAAGACCACACTGGACAGCTTGCTATCTCTACAATATATCAAAAAGTAAGCTGGGCTGTAGTGTGCGCCTGTAGTTCCAGCTACTTACAATGCTGAAGCAGAAGTATCACCTGAGCCAAGAAGGTAGAGGCTCCAGTGGTTGTGAGCCTGCCACTGTTCTCCAGCCTATGTGACAGAGAGAGACTCCAATTAAAAAAAAAAAGAAAAGAAAAACAAAAAGGGATTTTAAAGTTTAAAAAAATTAGCTGGGCTTGGTGACTCAGTCTTTAATCCCAGCACTTTGGAAGGCTAACATGGGAGGATTGCATATTTGAGACCAGACTGGGTAACTTAGCAAGACCTAATCTCTACAATAAATCAAAATATTTGCTGTGTGTGGTGGTGTGTCATTGCAGTTCCAGCTTCTTGAAAGGCTGAGACAGAGGATCACCTGAGCTCAGCAGGTCGAGGCTGCAGTGGCCATGTGCACTGTGCCACTGCACTACATCCTGGGTGACAGAGTGAGATTCCAACCCCCCTAAAAAAAGAATAATCCGTGAGTAACTTCTCTGAGTGTCTATAAAAAAATAGAATGCAGAACCTGAAAAAGATATGTGTGGCAGCATTATTTACAAAACTAAAAATGTGGAAGCAACCTAAGTGTCCTTTAAAGAATGAAGGGAGCCAGGCTCAGTGGCTCAGCCTGTAATCCCCAGCCTTTGGGAGGCTGAGGTGAGTGGATTGCCTGAGCCCGCGGGTTCAAGATCCGCCTGGGCAGCGAGTCCTCATCTTTACAATAAATCAAAAAAATCAGCCGGGAGTGGTAGCGCATGCCTGTAATTCCGGCTACTGGGAAGGGTGAGGCGGAAGGATCGCCGGAGCCCAGCAGATCGAGGCTG